>NC_058376.1:20600000-20904500 GCF_018350175.1 Felis catus | reverse complement strand
TTGATTAAAATCACAACAAATGAAAGAATAGTTTTCAGTAAAACATTCTCACTTGACATTCTTTCTACTGAGTAATACTGTTAGCAAACAATGCTACGATAACATTTGAACAAAATATATGTGTATAGTAATGTGCCAGTCGGATACTGTTTGTTTTCAGAAACTGCTATTTACGTGCATTCATGTTAATGCTCACATTAATCTCATCTGATAGCTTTTTTTTAAATCCTTGTTTAATGAGGAAACTGAGACTCAAGGAGAGTTGAAAGTCATATAAACTTCAATTTGTTGCAAGACACATAATTAAAGAGAAGCTAAACCTGTTTTTTGGTTATATATATATATATATATATATATATATATATATATATATATATTGGCTGGAATAGTTATGGATGGTACCAACAAGTTGGAATACATATGAAAGAAACTAAAGGAAAAGAAAATCAAAGAATAAAGAAACAAACACACTCACATGTGTGTAATCAATAGTTTAGTGAGGGAATTGAAAATAAAACAAGCATTTGCTTAGCATCTTGAAAGAAGTTAAAGGGAGAAGTGTTTTCAGGAAAAATGCTCTTAATACGAGTTTCCAGTATAAAATCCTCAAGTTTGAGGTAATGTTTGGGTATCAAATAGGAGACTTTAAAGTGAGGCTGCTAATTAAAATATTTTCTTGATTCACACTTTTTTTAATGCCAAAACTACAGATGAATAAGCATGTTCATTGGTAATGTAGTGAAAAGGCCTAAAATCTCAGCCAGTTAATATTGAGATATGCCTATTTACGTGAAATATAAAATATATTCTGGAGCAGCCTCATGAATGTGAATGAAACTTCCATCCATCCCTCAGATTTGAAAATGAAAGAAAATGTAAGAAAATCAAGCTTCATTTTTACTGACTCAGCTGAGAGGCACGGGGAAAGCTAAGCAGTGTAACAGTAGAAACAATTCATCCAGGAATGGGGAGGACTTGATTCAGAGAGGTTAACGCAAGCGTACGATACGTTCTTCCATAAAGCAGGGATAGTGGAATGTGTATGTGTGATGATTGTGTCCAATCCTTTCTAGTCTGGAGGAGAGGCAGCAAATCTCCACAGAGGGGAGCGCAAACCTAATGTAGCAGAGGATGTATTGTCACGAGGACAGAGGATCTTTGGTTCCTTTGGTGTGTGGGCAGGAGAGAGGAAGTCTTAGGAAAGGGCACCGATAAGGTCTAATGGGTTATCAAAGATCCAAGAAAAGGAGTTTGGGATACAGGACTTGAGAAAAAGAGTTGTAGCAAGAAACTGAAATGCAAGTCAGGAACACAAAGTAATGTTTCTCTTATAAGGACAGAATTCTAGGGTACAGATAAAGGACTAAAGCTCATCTATATGATCATCCAGGTCACATAGGGCCACTCATAAGCATGAGATACTGGATTGGGGGAACTTAGATAAATTCCAGGATCAGCTCGAATGATAATAAACTGAGAGTGATCTGCTAAGGAAATCGATCAACTCCTCTGAAAGTCTTCATTCCCAAGTGAATGATTGTCTGAAAAATGACAAACCCTTTTAGCGAAATGCAAAAAAGGTCAAATGTTATCCACAAGACTCAAGAAATTAAAACAATATGCCCTCAGAGAGATGAGAAAGCACTTGCTTGAGGGAAAGGACATCTTAGAAAGATAATGCTATCTGTATATGAAAGAAAGACTTTCCATGGCTAGACCACAGTCTTTCTGGTGTCTTGCCTGGTATAAGGCCAACCCAAAAGACCCATCATTCAGAAAAGGATGGAATTCAAGGCAAAATTGCATGTTCTTGACAAATGTAGGCCACTGTTAGTAAACGCATTTTATATCACTGTGTTCATTCAGCAAAGTTTTATTGAGTATCTAATGTATACTAGACTCTGTAAGTTGATGATGAAAAAAATGAATCAAACCTAGTCAATGTTCTGAAGGGTCAGAACCATTCCATTATTCCATTAATAAATAGACTTCCTCTTTTGCAGATTAAGAAACTAAACACAAAATGTTGCTGATTTATTTGGATATTGTACGCTCATCCACAATCTTGTATTGCATTTTTTCACAAAAATAAGAATCAGCAAAAGTAACTCTAATGTTTAACTTATTTTTTTTAATTTTTTTAACGTTTTATTTATTTTTGAGACAGGGAGAGACAGAGCATGAACAGGGGAGGGTCAGAGAGAGGGAGACACAGAATCCGAAACAGGCTCCAGGCTCCAAGCTGTCAGCACAGAGCCCGACGCGGGGCTCGAACTCACGGACTGCAAGATCACGACCTGAGCCGAAGTCGGCCACTTAACCGACTGAGCCACCCAGGTGCCCCTCTACTGTTTAACTTAAATGGTATATAAAATCCAGCTAGCTTTGTGAAGGCTTAAGAGGCTGTGACATCAATATTCAAAGCAATGTGATTTGTTGTAGTAAAAAAGTGAAAATAATCCAAATATTTATTTACTGATGAATAGATAAATAAAACTCTATGGAGATAGATATAGATATAGATATAGATATAGATATAGATACAGATATAGATATAGATAGATGATATAGATATAGATATATACACATATACCATGGAATATCATTTATCAATAAAAAGAAGTAAAATACGGGCATATTTTACAACATGGATAAATCGTGATAGCATCATGCTAAAATCAAAGAAAACAGTAAAAAAAAAAGTTATGTGTTGCATGACACCATTTTACATGAAATTCCAGACCAAGCAAAACTGTAGAGACAGAAATTAGATTAGTGATTGCCTAGAGCCTAGGGTTTGGAGGGAAATGGGAAATGACTACTAAAGAGTGTGGGTTATCTTTTTTGGGTGATGAAAATGTTCCAAAATTGACTGGGGTACTATTTGCACAACTCTGTAAATATACGAAAACCATTGAATTGTGCAATTTAAGTTTCAGCTCTGTTAAACTGCACGAGTTCATGCACACCCCCCACCCCCATATAAATCTAGAGAGTCTTAACCACAATGTCTTTTTCTAGTCCTAAAAATTCAACTTGCTAGCAATATGACCTTGATTAAGCTACTTACACTCGCTGTGACTCATACCTGTCATCTGTACAGTGGGTATGAAAATAGTACCTATTATGTAAGATTATTGTGAACATTAAAATTAATTGATACACACACACACACACACACACAACACATATATACACACACACACACATATAAAGAACTTACAGGAGTTCCTGGTACACGGTCAGTGCTAAATACATGTTTGTTCTTCTGCTGCTGTTACCATTTCTACCACTATTAGTAATAGAATGATGATATCTATTTTTAATATTAATATTAATAAGTAATATTTAATTATTAAAATAATTATCATTAATGTAAATCCAACCTTATTGAATACATGGAAAAGGTTTGAGAGCTCTGTTACTTTAACTACTACACATGCTGATTAAACTGTAGCAAAATCTCTACCAGATCCTGTTGATTATCTTTAATCAGTTACATGGAAAGCCTTGTCCTGGGACTTAGACCTGTGGGAAACAGAATGCCACAAAGACCATAGGTGCGTATTTATTCAGGTTCCGAGATCTCTGAGAAAACTCGGGATCGTAAGGTTAAAAATAACCTGAAAGGACTTGAGTGAATTGCCCTTGGGAAATGTGGTCTGTTCTTTAATACACAGATAAGGATGTTTTGCTTAAAGGAAGCCAGTTGTATATAGCACATTCACTCCCTTCTTTGTCTTTGCTTCTATCGTAAGATTCTTACCGGAACATATGTATCTGCAAGACTGCTCTCCTACGCAAGATACATACAATAGCTGAATCAGATGTACATTGTTGACATGCTTTGCTAAGCTTCTGTTGTTAATCACTGCTGGTGTTTTTCCTGAAAATGTATATAAGATGTACAATAAACCTCGGTGCCTTCAGCTGTGGACTCGGGGCCCCCTGTGCCTCGCTATACTGTTGTCTCTTTTTCTCAGTTGCTTGGCCGCCCCAGGTCCACGGCCCTTTGAGGTCGACATAGACCCATATTTCTAAGTGAGAAGATTAAAACCTTATTTGATATAAGGGAACTTATGTCTTTTTTTTTTCCTACTAAGGTAATGCAAATATTATGTGCACACCCTGCCAATGAAAGCCAACCTAGTGAGCTTGGATAATGGCTCTCAGTGCACACCAGGTTCACTGCATATTTTCAAGGAGGATGTCACAGTTATAATATCAACTTTATGGCAAGGATATGGGATAATAACAGACCACTAAGGGATTGACTATAACCACTTTTTTTTTCACATAAAGTCCTCAGGATATGGTCCCTCCAAAGGGAAACAGCAAAATCTTTAACTGTTATAGCTCTACTCTCTTTTTTATCTTCACATCTCTGTAAGTCTTGATTTAGGCTAAATGCATCATTAATCTTTAACATATCCACCTAAGAACACAATTAAAGTCAAATAGAATAATGAGTGGCATTACAAGGAATACAAAGTAGCACACTCAAGAATGGAATCAACTATTCCATATGCTGCATAATTACACACACCCACTAACTTGCAAAGAGCCAGTTCTAGGGGGAAAAAAATGAACTCTTTGATGAATAAGAGTCAGAATATGTTAACTAGTCAGTTGATTTGGGAACAAAGCCAAAAACCAGAAGGTTAGCTTGTAATGTTAAATCCTTTCAGGCATGAACTATACCTTGAAGTTTGATACTTATGGTTTATTTCTTGAGGTCTCTTATTTTGATTTCAGAAAACACGAGTTTAGTCACAGATCCGCTATTTACTAGTTGGGTAACATCGAGCCAAACTTGAATCCAACTGTCATATATGGGAGCTTGATTATATCATTGGTCCTCAGTCTTCATTCTGTATCAGAATCACCTGGAGCAGAGCCTGAGCGCCACACGCAGAGATATTCTTGCCACTGGTTATCCCAAAGTGCAGCCACAGCTGGGAACCTACCACAGGAAATAATCTCCAAGGTTTCTCCTTGTCTACATCTAAGGTTTTCTATCTGTGTAGATGTCCTGATTTGGTTCTCAATACCAAGATAGCATTGTTTCATAGAAGAGGACGTTTAAATGAATAATAGAATGCTTTGAATAATAATTTTTAAAAAGTTATAGTCTTTTAATTCTACTGACATGATGAAGGCCAAGGAAATAAAGAAAAGAAAATATTTTGCTTCTGTTCCCTTAATAAAAAGAAAAGGCAATAGAGAGGAAAAAGAAAACAAAATAAAGCATAAAATCTACCCTCCATATGTTATCCTTCCTACTAGATAAATCAAGAAAAAACCCTGTAGAGGAAGAAACAACAATACTTTGAAATGGTATGCTTTTCTTTGTCTTTCAAACTATTCTTATATAACCTCAAGTATTTAAAAAACTGTTTTTAAATAGTTTGATATATTCAAAATAGAATATAAAGCTTAGGAAACATTAGTTTATCTGTCACTCTTGTTTCCACTAAGCCAAATCAGTTACCCAGAAAAAATTCACGGGCTTAATTTTAATCACCAGGAACCTGGCTCAAGTTTTATAGCTTTTCCTTCTCGCCCCATAACCATACGATTGCAAATAAATACAGTACACACATTCCCGGGGCGATCTCCACGAGGCCATTGTATTCCTCTCTTGACCAACAGCCCACACTCCCTCACCACCACACCACACAATCTAAGGAGAGGACATGTACTCTGGACTGGTGAATAGTATGAAATCTTTATGCCCCAGATAGATCAAGGTTTTCTCCCAACCACAACCTGTCAGTTGACCATGGATCTTAGGCCTTTAGAGGACCACAAACTTTAGGTTTCAGAAGGTGGACCTTTGCCTCAATTAGAATAGCTCCTTTTGTCTGGAAACTATTGGAAGTTCCTTATTGGCAAAGTCTTTTCTCTCTCCACAATACAAGTAGAGAAGTAACGCACCTGCCTAAGCACTGTAATCAACACTTTTGCACCTATTGTTTAAAAGGCTCAGATTCCACAATCTAAGTATTAGTTTGCCTACTTAATACTTGAAGAAACTGTGACTTGGAAAGGTTAAATCATCTGTCATAGGTCCCGTGGCTTAGCTATGTGGCCAGACATGAAGCGTACTTCCCACCAGTTGTCCATTGGCAGCAAATCTTACCTTGTGGCTTGACACAATATGATTGTTTTTGTTCTGCTTTGATTTGTTCTTTTTTCACTCTCCTTTCCATCAAACAGCCCTTGTGTCCACTTCCTAACTTATGGATAAGAATCTTTTGGGTCCCAGAATGATGTGGAATCTTTTCGCTTCTTTTGGGAGGTATTTAAGGCTCCAAAAGCAAATAGGGCCCATGATTGTCCTCTTTAATACTAAATATTTTCAAGGGAGATAATCACAGTAAACTCTACTATGACACGTGATATGTGCACAGGTCAATAATGGACTCCTTTTTATTTCGTGACCAAAGTTGCATTTCTTTTTTTTCTTTTCTTCAATTATCCTAATGGATTTCAAGATTACCAAGATTACTATCAAACTAGATTTTATTGGATAAGTAGTTTTCCTTCATATTTAAAATTAACTAGTTGTAGGCAAATGACCATGATAGTTGGTTTAAATAAAAATGATGTTCTCAGTTGACAGGATGATTTAATTCCAGCCAAAAGCAAAAGTATTGCTTATTTTAATTCATGCATTCTTTGTTTCTGAAAAAAAAAATTACAGTAAAACCTTGGATTACGAATAACTTGTTCTGCGAGTATTCTGCAGGATGAGCAAATATTTCTAATAAATTTTAACGTGATAAATGGGTGATATCTTGTAATACGAGTCTACCTGACATCAAATGTCACATGATCACAACTGAGCCCATGGTCTCTCTCTCTCTCTCTCTCTCTCTCTCTCTTTCTCTCTTGCTGGGGGATTGTGGGTGATTGTCCCCCATGCTTGGATGTTCAGTCTCAGGCCATAAGATTTGGCAGAAATCAGTGATTTTTCAGAATGTTGGAAGGTGCCCACAACTGGTCCTCGTGTACTTTTTGTCTCTTCAAAGCACCTTTGGACAGTCCCTTGCTTTTCTTTTTTTTTTTTTTTTTTAACGTTTATTTATTTTTGGGACAGAGAGAGACAGAGCATGAACGGGGGAGGGGCAGAGAGAGAGGGAGACACAGAATCGGAAGCAGGCTCCAGGCTCTGAGCCATCAGCCCAGAGCCCGACGCGGGGCTCGAACTCCCGGACCGCGAGATGGTGACCTGGCTGAAGTCGGACGCTTAACTGACTGCGCCACCCAGGCGCCCCGAGTCCTTTGCTTTTCTATACAAGAGTAAGCTTAGGGATGCTTTGCCTCCTTGGAGGTCAGACTGCCTGCAGATATAGACCCTTTCTTCTGCTGCCTTATTGCCAGTTACATTAAATAAAGTATATGACAAAAGTTTATTAATACTGTACTGTAGTCATCATCTATGAAACTGTATACAATTGCCCCCATGTAGAAAAAAAGCCCATTGAGCCAACAGATAGCAGTGATTCCGTCAGTGAGAGTGAAAGTCGCTCTGCACAGTAACCCTCCTGTCTCTTGTCTCCTTCACACCAGCCACAAAGGTTTACAAAGGTATAAGTGCAGGTTAATTTGTTTATTTTTCTTTATATTTTATATTTTCTTTATCATTTTATATTATATTAAAGTATTGTGATCATTTTCACATGAATATTTTTGTGTTGTGGAACGAAACATCTGAGTTTCCATTATTGGAAATTCGCTTTGATATACAAATGCTTTGGATTACAAGCATGTTTCCAGACCAAATCATGCTTTGGTTTTATTGTAGTTAAAGTTATATTGGAAATCGATTGAGATGTCTGAAGTTCCAAATATTCTGGAATAGACCTATTGTTGTAATGTTTCCTTGACCAGAGGCTCCTATAGAATGTGTTATTATTGTGACCATAATCTTTATTGTTTGACCTGATAAGGGCTTTTATTTCATAAGTATGATTTCTCACATTAAAAGGATTCCTCTCCACTAATAGCATTGTTTCCCTAGTATGAGTTTTGCATGCGGTATTTTAAGTACTAATGACATGAGCTACTTTAATTGAACAATTACTGTTTTTGAAGCACTGTGCTAAGAACTATTGCATAATCCTGCTGCTAAATCCTTTCAACAACGCTGAGAGACAAATATTATTGAATTCATTATACACATGAAGAAATACAACCAAGAATGAGCAAGATCGGTGTTAAACCGGATCTTTTTGACTTTGGAGTTTGAAACCTTTCCAGAAGCACGCTGCAGTCTCTCACCCACTTTGTTGTTCCTCCAGTCTGAATGATTTTCACATGGCATTGATGTTACCCTGTCTCTCTTTTACTGAAAAACTCAGATCGCGGTTTTTCACACCCCTACAGAGAACTAGTTGCAAACAACCCTTCTTACTTGTTTGTTTTTCATACGTGGGACTTTCACATGTCAAAGAAAAAAATATGTAAGCTCTGGAAACTGTCATGGCTTATGGATTTGTTTGCCTTTGTCACTTTTTAGATGGATATAGTTTCCCTTCCTCGAAGGTTGATTGAAAATGCGTTTTCATTAACATTTTTTGTTATGGTAGTGTTCTGATTAAAATTAAATGGCAAAGAGTAAGGAATTTATCACTCAAAACTTGAGTCTAATTACTCCAAATGATTGAGAATAGACTTTATGAGTAGTAATTGTCAAGAAAAAAAAAGAACTAATTTGTAAGAAAAGACAGCGTTTTAGAAAAATTCCTTCCTTCGAGCTCTGAGGTTTTGCCTATGTCTGACAAATCAAGGGGCTTTAAACATTATCTCATGTATTCAAACTACCTATGTATGTTAGCATTTGAAAAATCTGTACTGCCATTCCTTCATTAATAAAAATATCAACTGATTTTGCAGCAAATTTCCATTGCATTAAAGCAGAGTAATAACTACTTCTAGAAGTAAATGATAAAATTTTCTCTTTCAAAAGCACAATAGTGACTTCTCCACAGTGTTCCTAAGATAGTTATTAAATCCAAAATTAGAGTATATTGTCCCCACTAGATTTTTTAATCCACTGCATGGCATTTTATAATTTTGTCTTTTTTCTTAACCCCCTTAAAGACAAGCAGTAAAGTAAGCGAAATTTGTCTATGTCCTAGTTTCCACTTCCCTCTTATCCTACAAATCACACCCCTCTGTCCCCAGCAGCCCATTTCTCTCCGGACAGCTCTGAGCGAGTGGCCACGGACTCTTTGAAGAACACTTCTGGTGGGGTTGTGCAAATTGTGTCTGCTGATTTAACCTAACTGAGCACACAGGAACCTGAGGAAGGGCAATAACCAGAAGAAGAATGGTATTTTAGGAATTTCTAGGAAATAGAACAGAGAGACTGACATGCAACCTTCTACCCATCACTCGATTTTTCACTTCTGATTCTAAGAAATTTGCCCTCTAGATCAGACATTATCCCTCGAGGTGTAGCTGTTCATACATGACACTATAAATTAGCCTTACTTGATGAGGTTTTTGGGGTGATTGTGGGTTCATGGGTCCAGAGCCAATGGCCCAGAAGGAATTCTTGAAGACGTCTTTGGTGCAAAAAGTTGATTTTATTGAAGTGCGAGGACAGGACCCAGGGGCAGAAGGAGTTGCCTGGGGCCATGAGGAGAGACTGGTTATATACTATGGAGTTAGGGGAGGTAAACTCCAGGGGAACTTTCCAGTTGGATTTTCATATGGTAAAGAAGACTTGCACATAGTGGAGGTCTAGCCACTCTCAAGCGAGGGTTGTTTTTCCCTCTAGCAAAGCATTAGCATTAAGACTATGGGCAGTTCCTGGAGAAACGTTTTACTCTGCCAGACTCAAATATTTGTCAATGGGCTGCAGGTTATAAGGAAATCGAGTTCTATCTGCCAGTTTCTTCTGCCTTTGTTTCCCACATCACTGTGGACGGGTGATGGAGACTTAGGTCCTGCGAGACTATGATCTCTATCAGTTAACCATGTATTTCCCCCCTTTCCTTTGCTCTTGGGAGGCCAGGAATGCCTGAGGAATATCACACATATCCCACCTGGGGCAGCGGGTTGTTTGCGGCATGTCAGCTTGCTTTAGGCTCCCTCATCATTATTTGTAGTGATTTAACTTCACCAAGCACAGATTCACCACTGGGGATGTTGACTTTCCCTTTATTACTTAGCACTTTACCTTCAGTTCAGAGGAGAATACCTAATATGTAAAAGGATATCTTTATTTACCTGTGGTTTTGTGGGGTTTTAAAAAGTTTTTATTTAAATTCTAGTTAATGGGGCACCTGGGTGGTTCAGTTGGTTCAGCATCTGACTCTTGATTTTTAGCTCAGGTTATGATATCAGGGTTGTGGGGTTGAGGCCCCGCGTCTGGCTTGTGCTGGGCACGGAGGCTCCTTAAGATTCTCTCTCCCTCTCTCTCTGCCTCTCTCTACTCGCATTCTCTCTCTCTCAAAAATAAATAAATAAATAAATACATAAGTAAATAATAAATGAATAAATATATATATAAATAAATTATAATTAGTTAACATCTACTGTAATATTAATTTCATGAGTAGAATTTAGTATTCATCACTTACGTATAACACAAGGTGAGTTTAAAGTAAAAATCTGAGTCAAGAAAGGTGGAGTAGAGGCCATTTCCATGTTCTTACCAAGTTGTTACTTTCTACCCAAAACATTATTACTTTTAGTACTAGTAAGTTTTACAATACAACATGAAAAAAAACTAACTGTATCAGGCTCTGTACCAGGCATGGATCCTGCTTGGGATTCTCGCTCTCCCTCTTTCTCTACCCATCCCCTGCCTGCACTCTCTCTCACTCTCTCTCTCGAAATAAATAAAATAAACTTAAAAAAAAAAACCCTCATCTGTAAGTCATTTGTTCTCTAAATGTTGGAACACTTATATTTGGGAATTGTCATGTTACATTTTTCCACAGGTAATTATTCAGTAATATTTATTTGCTAAATGCATGCAAATGAAAAATATTGAAATTGAGCAATGAGAGCTAGTAATACGTAACATTTTTATTGAACTATTAAAATGAATGGGCCCTACACACACAATCAGTTGCATTCCTATACACTAACAATGTACTATCCAAAAGAAAATTAAGAAAGTAATTCCATTTGCAAAAACACCAGAAAGAATAAAATACTTAGAAATACACTTTACTAAGAAGGTAAAAGACTAAATTAACAAACCATTGATCAAAGAAGTTAAAACAAGACATAAACAAATGTAAAGATGCCTGTGTTCCTGGATTAGGATACTTAATATTGTTAACATGTTCATACTACCAACACTGACCTACAGATTTAATGAAATCCTTATCAAAATTCCAATGGTATTTTTCACTGGAATAGAAAAGAAAAATTCTAAAACATGTGGAAACACAGCAGACCCCAAATAGCCAGAACAATCTTGATAAAGAACAAAGAAATCACACTTTCTGATTTTAAAATATATTACATAGTAATAAAACATTATGTAATTAAAACAGTATAGTATCGGCATAAAGAAAGACACGTAGACAAATGTAACAGAATAATGAACCCAGAAATAAATCCGTGCATATATAGTCAGTTGATTTTCAACAGGATACCAAGGAAAAACAATGGAGAAAAAATACTCTCTTCATTGAATGGTAATGGGAATATAGGATATCCACATGCAAAATAATGAATTTAGATCCATATATAACACTATACATAGAAATCAACTCAAAATGAATTTCTTTTTTTTTTCTTTTAAAGTTTAAATTTTTTTTCATGTTTATTTTTGAGAGAGAGAGAGAGAGAGAGAGAGAGAGAGAGAGCGAGCATGAATGGAGGAGGGGTGGAGAGAGAGGGAGACACAGAATCTGAAGCAGGCCCCAGGCTCTGAGGTGTCAGCACAGAGCCCAACACGGGGCTCAAACCCACGAACCACGAGATCATGACCTGAGCTAAAGTTGGACCCTCAACTGACTGAACAACCCAGGCAGCCCTTCTTTTAAAGTTTTTATTTAAATTCTAGTTGGTTAACATACAGTGTAACATTAATTTCAGGTATAGGATTTAGTGATTCATCACTTACATGCAACACCCAGGTCTTATCACAACAAAAAGTGGATTTCTTAAAAGTAAGACCTGACACTGTAAAGCTCCTAGAAGAAAATATAGAGGAAAATCTTCATGACATTGAACTTGGCAAAACTCCATGACTTTTACTCAAAACAAAGACAACAGAAGCAAAAAATATATACGAGGTGTTGTATCAAATTAGAAAGTTGGTGCACAGCAACAGAAACAACCAACAGTGAAAAAACAACCTGCTCTATGGGAGAAATGACTTGCAAACCATCTATCATATCAGGAATTAATTCATAAAATCTATAAAGAACATTTGGAACTCCAACAACAACAAAACAAAACAACAGAAGGAGTTAATTCACAAAAACAAAACAAACAGAACAACGAACCAAAACAACAGCAAGAGCTAATTCACAAAATCTATAAGGAACATTTGGAACTCAAACAACAACAGAAACGACAACAAAAACAACAAGCTAACAACTGGATTTAAAAAATATATATATACTAAAAATCTGAATAGGCATTCTTCAAAGAAGATATACAAGTGGACAAATATTTGAAAAGATACTCAATGTCACTAATCATCAGGGAAATGCAAATTAAAATCACAATGAATTATTACCTGTTAGGTTGGCTACTATAAAAAAAGAAAGGAAGAAAAGGGAAAACAAACAAACAAGCAAACAAATGTCGGTGAGGATGTAGACAAATTGGAATCCTTGTTCATTTTTGGCGGGAAGGCAAGATGATACAGCCACTAAGGAAAGCAGTGTGAAGGTTCCTCAATAATTATTATTATTATTATTTTTTAATTTACCATATGATCCAGTTCTCATATCTGGCGTTTCATCCAAAAGCTTTGATATCAAGATCTTGAAGATATGTTATCACCCCAGTGTTCATTACAGCCCTCTTCATAAATTCTGAAAACAATCTAAATGTCTATTGAAAAATACACCAATAAATGATGAACATACATATAGTGGAATATTATTCACCCTTAAAGAAAAAAAGAAAATCCTGCCATACGACACAATATGGATGGACCTTGAAGATATTTATGTGACTCAAACTAAGAAATCATAGAAGAACAAATACTATATGACCTCATGTATGTCGGTTTGGCTTTTGGCTTTGTCCTGCAAGGCTGAGGATGGTGGAAAGGATTACTCAAGACTCCACAAGTCAAGAGACATGAGAGGGAGGCTAAGGGAAGTCTGAACTGCTCTGAAGCTCCCATATTTATTAAGCATACCTTTAAGGAAACATGGTTCAATACGTCAGTGGGCTATGTCCCAGTAAGAACATATAGAAAACATGCAGAAAAAAAGGCATTCCCAAGACTACAAAGAGCAGATGCACGGTGGATAATAAGATAATATATTCCATAGATAACATGGTCTAAGGAATTCATGAGCACAGGCAGGACCCAAACCCTAGATATACATTAACTTGATAACCGCCTCTGTTCTCAGCAAGGCCAGAAAGCAGTGTTCTGCTTTGCAATGCATTCCCTCTAATCTCCTAACCCAAGACATAGCTATTTGATTTCCCACATACTTACATGAGGTATTAAAAATAGTTAAATTCATAGAATCAAATAATGTAATGGTGGTTACCAGAGGTTGGGAGAGGATAAAGTAGTGAGTTTCTAATCAACAGCCTTCAAGTTTTAATTATGCAAGATGAATGTGTTTTCGAGATCTATTGTACAACTTTGTGTCTATAGTTAAAAATACTCTATTATACACTTAATTTGTTGAAAGAGTAGATCTTACGTTAAATGTTCCTACCATAGAAAATAAAATGTTTTCACTTATACAGCAAAAAATAAAAACTTTAGAAGTAAATGATCATGCATGCTTGATGTTACATGCAATATATCATCTATGATAACAAATGTGAGGATACTGAATTTTCCCAATAAAAGGCAGACATCACTAGAATAGGTGAAAACAAAGCCTGAGAGTAGCTATGTATGGCCTGTATGAAAGATATCTAAAACAAACTTTTAAAGATTAAATGATAAAATATAAGGCAAGTGCTTGTAAAAATAAAGAAAATGAGGAAATACTAATATCAGAAAATGTGTATTTAAGATTAAATGCATCAAATGAGATAAAGGATACTTTAACGATAAAGATGAAATTTTTGAAGAATACAGACTGCCATGAGCTATTTCATCCATGTCAAAGAAGTCAATATATAATGCCAAAAAGAAAAGTGAAGGTATGTGGGGGTTAATACACACACATAGCACATATGCAAATTGAGAGAGAAAGAATTTTACCCTTCCCCCCAAATTCCTCTCATTGTGCATGTTATTTTTTTATAAAAATCAATGATGCACTTGGTCAAAAAGAAAATTTAAACAAAATATTTAAAGATAACATATTCTGTTATCATAAGCCAGTATAATTAGAAAAAGTTAAGTTGGCAAGAAGACTCTTAACTACTCAGCTACAAGAAACACATCAATGGCCAATTCTCAAATCAAAGAAATATCTAAACGAAAAAATAAATAAATAAAACCCAGAAAACAATTAAGAGGGTACTATTTCATTTAAGTCCTTGAATTAATTTTGAGAATATTTGTTTTAATAAGAATTAGTACAATTTGTCCTAGTAATTTTTTTTTTTTTGATTTTGCCATTTCCATGCATGCAATAGTCTAATTTCATCAAAAGGATGCAGGAAACAGAGACAAAGGAAAAAAAAAAATTCCTTGCTGCCTACAGCCCACTGACAAGTCCTTGAAACAGGCAGAGTGACATTTCTCTAGGAGCTCAGCTGCCTTGATGATGACACTTTGCAAAGGACAAAATGGAATCTTAGCTTAAGGTTATCTCGACCCCCTAGGATCCCGTAAGTCTGCTTTGACATACAAAAATTCCTTCTGGAGGAGTGCCTGGGTGGCTGAGTTGGTTCAGCATCTGACTCTTGCTTTCAGCTCAGATCATGATCTCACATCTCCAGAGATCCAGCCCCTTATGGGCTCCTCGCTGACAGTGAGTGTGGAGCTTTCTTGGGATTCTGTCTCTCTGTCTCTCTCTGCCTCACTCCCCACCCCAGCTCCTGCTCTTTCTCTCTCTAAACAAACAAACAAGCTTAAAAAAAATTCTTTTGGAAACTTCCTGTATCTCTGCATAAGATATATGTTGGCAATCATACTCCAAGCTTATGGTCCCTTGATATACATCTGAAGGGTCTCATGACTGAGTTTTTACTACACAGTAATAAATGACCTTTCCTAACACCGCTGAGCCCTTCAAAATCCTGGAAACTTTGTTTCCAAAATACCTTAGAGACTTATGTTAATCCTAAACACCTTCCAACTTGGAGGTATATACTCAATCACCTCTCACAACCCCAGTGCAGCTCTTTCTGTCCATGGGTCCTGTCCCCGGTCTTTAATAAAGCTACCTTTTTGCACCAAAGACATCTCAAGAATTCTTTCTTGGTCATCGACTCCAAAAACCCAATACTTCAAACCACGTCAAAAGGGATTTATGGTGATAACATCATCTTTTTTTCTCATTCCTAATGTCCATTTTTTCCTTGTGAACGTAATCCAATTCAAGAAATCTAGCAACATAATTTGTTACAGAAATTGGAAGCACATAATAGAATAACAAGACATGCTGAAACCCCATCCATTAAAATTGTTCAGCCGTTTACTAATGACATTTCTGAATAAAAATGAAAATTATAAAAATACTTAAAGACACAAGAATAACTTTCCAAAAATCTCAGTAGGGAATAACGAATTCTAGAGTATTAAAACCCTATCAACGGAATTCATGGTATAGACATAGAAGCACAATGTTCCCCCTAGATCAGAGCATTTGTTTTTGGCAGTCTGATAAGGGTGGGATGTGGGTTATGTTGCTAGTCATCACTGTTTGTGATAAACATGACTTTGAATTTGCGTATTACATCTGGCTTGGGTGGAACTATAAATATTCTATGGGCAAGACATAGCTAGGGCTTCCCTCAATGTGGTGAGACTTGTGATTGGTATTTTCCTGGTGGAGTTGCTGGAAGCTACTCTCCTGAAGGGTCACCAGAGATATTGGCTCCTAAGGGGTATAAGACATCTAAGTTTAGACACTTCCTCTACCTGCTGAGTGTGAGGATTAGTCCCTTACACGTGAGTTCCTTCCTGTAGAACCAAAGTGATACCCATAGACTACTTCTATGGAAAATAAATGCCTCACATTTCCTTGCTAGAGCACTGTGATGTTGTCTTAAGTTCTGCTGAGCGTTTTGGTGCAAAGTGTGCCTGTGATAGTCTTCTGACTTTAAATGGTGTTTGGGAACCTAATATGTAGTTAAATATTTTCCTGGTGTCTTTAGTAAATAAAGAACATACATTTTTGATACAGATTGAAGAAAACTACTACTTTCGCCAATGAAATCCTTTTAAAGCTAAAGAAAACTCAAGAAGTTCTAGTGAAAAATAAATTAGGTGTGCCTGGGTGGTGCAGTCAGTTGAGTGTCCAACTCTTGATTTGGGTTCTGGTCATGATCTCACTGTTCATGGGATCAAGTCCTAAGTCGGGCTCCATGCTGACAGCATGGAGCCTGCTTGGGATCCTCTCTCTCTCTCTCTCTGCTCCTCCTCTGCTTGTGCTCTCCGTTTTCCTCAAATTAAATAAATAAACATTCATAAATAAACACATAAATAAATTAGAATTAATGAGGGAAATTCCATTAAGTTGTTGGCTATCATATAAATATATTAAAAATAAAAGCACGGGAGTGGCTCAGTCAGTTAAGTGTCTAACACTTGATTTCAGCTCAGGTAATGATCTTGTGGTTTGTGACATTGAGCCCTGCATGGAACTCTGTGCTGACAACATGGAGCCTGCTTGGGATTCTCTCTCTCTCTCTCTCTCTCTCTCTCTCTCTCTCTCTGCCCTTCCTCCCCCCCACCACTCTCTGTCTCAAAATTAATAACTAGACATTAAAAAAAAAAAGAACAGTAATAGCACTTCAATTCCAGTAAGGAAAAAGATATGGAGAAAATATTCCTTATCCATTAACAACAAAACTTTTAAAATACTTAGTGATAATTTTTTTTTAATTTTTGAGAGAGAGAGAAAGACAGAGTACAAGTGGGGGACAGGCAGGGATAGAGGGAGACAGAATCAGAAGCAGGTTCCAGGCTCCGAGCTGTCAGCACATACTCAGACATGGGGCTCAAACCCACAAACTGTGAGATCATGACCTGAGCTGAAGTCTGAGGCTTATCTGACTGAGCCACCCAGGCGCCCCGATGAGCAAACATTCCTAGTAACTTTTAACTTGATACACGAGTGATGTCTTGCAATATGAGTAGCACATGACACTGAACATCACATCATCACAGCTGAGACAATGGTTCTTGAAATTCACTTTGATATACAAGTACTTTGGATTACAAGCGTGTTTCCGGAACAAATTATGTTCATAAACCAAGGTTTTACTGCAACTCTAAAATAATATTGGAAGAAATAAAACCATTCATTCATTCATTCATTCATTCAATATTATTGAACATATAGTAGGGTAAGCAGGTTATTGTTCTCAGTTTATGAGATCCAACATATAAACAATAAAAGGAGAATAAGAAATATTCTCGCCTTTGAGGATCTTATGGGTGAGTTTGGGCCACAAAATTCAAGAATTCAAAATTTAAATATAAATGATAAGTACTATGGAATAAAATAAATTTAAGTAAATTAAAGATAATTGGGAGTGAGGCTATATCAGTTTTCTACTGACATGGAACAAATTACCATACCATATGCTTTTGCCACAAATTAGTGGCTAAAAGCAACATGCACATATCAGGTTTTAACATGGTTTAGCTAAGTCCTCTGATCTAAGACTCACAAAACTACTCCCAAAATGTCAGTTGTGCTGCAATGTCATTGAGTCTTGGGGTTCTTTTCCAGGCTCCTTTGTTGTTAGCTGAATTCATCTTTGCATTTGTAAGATTGAGGCATTGACATCTCAGAAGCCCCCTTCTATTCACTGCCAAATAAACAGCCTTCCCTGAAACATGAAAGTTTTCATCTGTGATGCCAGTAGAAGATCATCTCTGGTTTGGAGTCTCTCTCTTCAAAGAAAGGTTAGACTCTGTCATAAAGATCTCACATTATGAGTTGGTTCTACAGAAGATAATCACCTGTTGATTAATTCTATATTGAATGGATAGAGAATTTAAATACATCTGCAAAATCCCTTCACCATTGCTATTTAATCTAACCTCATCACAGGAGAGAAATCACATCATCTTAGAAAGTCGGGCCCCATATTTCCAGGAGATAATAGAAGCAGGGCACAGCACCAGGGGGGCAGGAATTCTAGAGTTCTGCCTACCACACATACAGAGTGCTTTTCAAAATTCAGGAGCATCATCAGGCTTAGATGTGTGAGCAAAACATTTAAGTAGCTGAGGAAGTTTACCACGCATATGTCTTGGTGAATATCAGTCATGAGCATGTGTGGTGTATTATGTTTGAAGAACGTCAGAGAGATCTACTTTTCTGGAGCAGAATGCGTAGGAAAGAAGTATGTTGGAAATTCAGAAATGAAACAGAGTCTTAGAGGCTATGCTAAAGACTCTGGATTCATGGACTCTGAGTAAACCAGGGAGACATTTCACTCAGGGTTTCAAGGGCTGAGTCAGGAGAATAAAGAACATGTTGTATGATTGCCTAAGAATATCAGAAACCTTCCAGCCTTTATGACCTCTTGGAAGATCATGAAGTTTAATTCGTACCAAGTACCATTAGATTGAATGTCTTCTTTCCTCCAGTACCAGTCCTCATCAATAGTATAAGGTCCAGGTAGGTAAAAAGATGGATATAATCAGGTTTGAGGTAATGCCAAAGGAAATGATGAAATGAGATATTGGCAGAGTAGATAGAAACGCAAGAGAAATGAAATGTACTAGAGTGATTAAGATAATTAGACAAAGAGTTTAAGTTGTATAAAGGATAAACAAACTGCAAACAAAGAGTGAGACCAAAAAAATGATGGTACTCATAAAGTGATTTGATGTACGGAAATGGAATAAAACAAGTTGTTGTAAAATATAAAAATGTGAGATGTCTTTGGATGTAAAGATTTAACATGATAAAATTCTTGACTCTGGGAGGGGTGCTTGGGTGGCTCAGTTGGTTAAACATCTGATTTCAGCTCCGGTCATGACATTGTGGTTTGTTAAGTTTGAGCCCCGCTTCAAGCTCTGTTTACAGCTTGGAGCCTGGAGCCTGCTTCAGATTCTGTGTCTTTCTCTCTGGTCCTCCCGTGCTCACACTCTGTTTCTCTCTGTTTAAAAAATATATAAACATTAAAATTTTTTTTTTTAAATATTGACTCTAAGAGATTAATTAATTGTAGGAAAATTGGTACTTACATGTCTAAAGCTATTGATGGGATAACTTTCATATTAAGAACCACTCTGAAGACACTACAGTCAAGTCAATACAGTATTTTATTGGTTCAAATCAAATAATTAGATCAGCGATACAGAAGATACATTATGTAGAAATAGAAGGCATTTGTATGATTAAATTATGCACGTATGATGAAATTTTACACACTGGCCAGAAATTAGTAAGCAATACAATAGAGAAATGGGCAAAGGGTGTCAAGGGACCTTTCACATATGAGCAAATTTACATGTCTAAAAATGTAGAAAAAGATGTTCAATTTCCTTAGTACTCATGGAAATGCAAATAAAATCATAATTAGTTACCACTGTATCTTTGACGGGTAAAATAAAAATTTAGAATGAAAACATCAATCGCTAGCACTTATTGCTAGTGTAGATGCACATTTAAAAAATATTATTTTTAAAAAATCTGTGCAACAGCCTTTATACTCATTAAAATAAAAATATGTTTACCTTGTAACCTCACTCCTAGAGTCTATTCCACAGAAATTAAGGTTCTAGTACTTAAAGTTACACATGCACAGATATTTATATATCTGTTTGTTATCTCAAAACTAAGCAAAGTAAATAGCCAGCAATAAATGAATGGGAAAATAAAATTATGGGTGAGTTAGACCATGGAATATTATATAGTCTTTTAAAATGGATACAAAAATCCAATTGGACAAGAGGCTTTTTTAAGTATAGCTAACTCTGACAAACAATAAAATATATTTATGTATTCAATAGATATTTGTTGAATATCCATTTTAGAAGCACGCTGTCAAATATTGTAGCCTATAAAAATGTGACATCATAAATTCAAATTTTTTAATTTTAATTTTTAATTAATATTAAGTACAATAAAAATTCAGCTCTTCTAGGGGGCGCCTGGGTGGCTCAGTTGGCTAAGCTTCCGATTTGGGCTAGGTCATGATCTTGCGGTCCATGACTTCGAGCCCCGCATCAGGCTCTGTGCTGACAGCTCAGAGCCTGGAGCCTGTTTCAGATTCTGTCTCCTTCTCTCTCTGCCCCTCCCCCACTCGCACTCTGTCTCTCTCTCTCTCTCAAAAATAAATAAACATTAAAAATAACTTTAAAAACTCAGCTCTTCTATTGCTGGATACCCCTTGCAAGATCTCAATGCCACACGTGGGTAATTGTACCATATTGGACATTGCGGAAGTTCCATCACTGCAGAAAGTCAGTTGGAAAGAGCCATGGGATAGTGTTTTAGGTTTTGGAGATAGACTAGTAAACAAAATGATACAATCTCTGACTACATCTTGCTTGTATTCTACAGAATGCTAAGAAAATGTAACCTAATTTTTGAAAAATAAATATAAAATATATCCATAGGGATGAGTATGTATTCAAATGTATATCTTTAAATATGCTAATTTACACCTATATAAACATGGAGAATCATACCTTTTAACTTGAGTTACCAGCCTGGGTGAGAGATATTGGCAAAACAAAGTAGAAAACAGCACATAAACAGAAGAGGGTTTTTAAAATAATATCTAAAAATAACATCATATCACTATGCTTATGCATTTACATAAAATAACATGTTTTATGTAAAAAAATGATTTCAGAGAACAAAAAATAAGAGTACAACGTGACGATTTCCACTTTAGCCTTCAGTTATGACAATTTTTGCATGAGAAATATACGGAAATGTATTTTTTCTTAGGCAGCTATAAAATGCAAGATAAAGAGCTTAGTTCCGTTACTACTAATGCGTTTCCCCCAAATTATAGGTATTGTGACTTTATTGATGCATGGATGATGTGAAAAAATTTGGTTGTCCTTTCGTGCAATGTAGAAATTGTAAACATGGTACTATTTCAATGAAAGATCATTCATAATTCGTAATTTTTAATATTTAACAGATTTTTATGCCATGTGGTTTAATAAGGTAAAGACGCAAACCGGGAAAACATAGGGCAAAAAAGTGTTTATTTCCACCAGATAGAAAAACAAAAATGTGATGTCACATATTTCTGCCCAAGAAAAATTAGATATGATAAAGTTTTATTGAAAGCAACAGAAAACTTGACAGATCTCTAATTCAAGGTACTATTTCTGAGGAAGTCACACCTTGGCTGACTTATTCGGAAAACGGTATCTTTCCTTTTTGTTGAAGACAGAACAAAAGAGAAGATGATTCCTTCTCATAACTAATCCAAATCCTTAATGTCTAAATCTTCTTTTCTCTGGAGAACAATCCTCTTTCATCTAAGTATAAGTCTGACTTCTGATACTGGATAAAAAGTGGTGGCTTGGTTCAGAGGAAGGCTCCTTCTGAGAAAAATAATAAAATTTGGATAACATACAGAATATCAGCTTCTGAGAGGACTAAAGAGGGAGGTTCAAGGCAGCTATGTTGGGTGTGGTGAGTAGGGATGGGTCATGACCCCGAAAAGGAGCAAAATTACCTACAGCTTTATTATACATGCCTGACATTCTCTGCCACTTTTCTGCTTGGATCATTTGCCAATCTGTAAGCTCTGTGAGTTGTAGAAGTTCAGGAGATATTGGTGGCCCAGAGGCTTTGGCATTTTCCCCAAAGTTGGCAGACAAACCTTCGTGTTCAGAGCTACTCCCGACAGACAGGTATTAAAGGACCAGGATTAAAAAAAAAAAAAATTGCAAAGAAGTAAATGCAAATCTGCACTACTTTTTACCTTTAGGCAAATGCATACACTCGAGTGTCTGGAAAACTAAGAAGAAAGCAACAGATAAGACACTAAAAATCTCAAAAGAGCTGTCAGGAGGGTTAAGGTGTTAAGAAAAAACAAATAAAAAATGAAGTTTAAATCCTTCCAAGAAAGGGAAGGAGTTTGTGCAACAATGCATGTTTCAGATGAGACCTCTCAAATACTATTTCCAAGAGACTGAAGCGAATTGAACAGTCCTTACAAAAACTATAATGTAGCCTGGAAACATGCCGGGTCCTGATGAATCAAGATGATTTTCCCTTACACTGCTTACTATGTATGTATCTTTATCTCTCCATCTCCCTTCCTATCTCCCTCTATGTATCTATCTATGTATCTATCCATCTATCCATCTATCCATCTATCTATTTATCTATCATCTACCCACCTGCCTACTTATCTACTTATCTATCTAACTTTCCATATCCTTTCTGCTATAAATGATACAGAGGTGGACTGATTAATAAAGAAACTTCAGGCCTATGTTTTCACCATCGAAGTCTTTTAAAATACTTAAGAGGGAAATATATCCAAGAAGACAAAAAGACTTCATTTTTAATTATGATTATGATTATGATTATTAAGTAGTGATTCAAAACATGAAAGTCATTTGGGGATATTGTGGTACCTGGGAACATGCTTATGAATAATAAGTTTGTTATATAGCTATTTGATCAGTTTCTATTTCTGATTATCTTAATGTTTTATTATTATAAGTTCTAGAAAAATAATATTGTTTTTGGTATGTCCAGAGAAGAAATATTCTTTGACAATAATCATGCTTAATAATCTCAACAGTGTGCTAGTTTTTTTTTATTATTATTTTATTTTAGAGAGAGAAAGAGAGAGAGAGAGCATGAGTGGAGGAGGGAGAGAGAGAGAGAGAGAGAGAGAGAGAGAGAACCTTAACTTAAGCAGGCTCCACACCTAGCAGGGGGCCTCTTGTGCAGCATCATCCCCCCACCCTGGGATCATGTGTAAAGCCAAAATCAAGAGTTGGATGTTAAACTAACAGAACCACGTAGCTGCTCCAACACTGGAGTAGTTTAATGCTGCTACATGTTTACTTGGTTGTTAGTGTATTCACTAAATATAAGCTTTAAAATTATACATTGACTTCTTGTAGTCCCTTATAACTTAACGAAAAAAGGGAATTTACATAAATTATTTTGACGGATCTATCCTGGAGCTGTTTTACAGAATTGAGAGCTTTGTACAACTGTGCGTCCATTTATGCAAATAAGTGTTTATGAATTAGCTAACACATTGAACTTTATTACATTACATTTACAATCTAAACAGCAATATTTTCGCATTACAAAATAAGGGTTTTTCAACTATCATTCAAACATCAATTTTTAGGGTGTCTGGCTGGCTCCGTCAGTAGAACATGCAACTCTTGATCTCTTGGTTCTGAGCTCGAACCCCAAGTTGGGTGTAGAGATTCCTTAAAAATAAAATCTTAAAAAAAACAAAAAATAAAAATACACATCAATTTTCAATGGTCTAAAGGAATCTAAGTAGAAAGAAGAGGAAAACACTGAACAAATTTTAACAGCATATGAGAACACTTTCCCTTTATTGTTTCAACCATATATTATCTAATTTGAACATGAAATAATACTAAATTTGATAAATAGTCAATTCCTTTTTTTCAATAAGTTCAAAAATACAGCAAGTTTACGTGAAGAAGGAAGTTGTAAATCCCATTAATCCTTATCACAAAGTTATATGATTCATGTTCCATGATTACCTTAATTGTAAACCTGTTTACAAAGAAAAAAAATCAAAATCTTTGAATCCTGACAGCCGAGCTACTGACAAGCTTTATATATATTTTTTCTCTCTCATGTAGATTTCCTTTTTCATTAAAATAGTGTGTTTATAATTATCCCTGAATCCACCTTGGAGAAGTTATTCAGACTTTCCTGGTGTGACTGAAGGTTAAAAATATATATTAATTTTACACCAAATTTGGTTTTTTTAGGACTCACTGCTGATTTGTGATATTTTATACCATTATATCTGAAATTATAGCATTTCTTGAAAAATCCTGAATCAATGTATATTTAGAGATAAAATTAACAAATCTATGTCCAAAAAAGAAAAAAAAATATGTAAGAATACATACCATGTCCAGATGAAAATAAGCTTTTATAATTCAATGAATCTCGAGGATTTTTGGTGATAGACTTTCTAACATGTTGTGTCAGAATGCAATGGAAGAAGCCCTTTCAACTTTGAAAACAATCTGGGTCTTTGAATCATTGAATTGATTGGCTTGTAGACATATTGTTTTAAGTAACAGATTACCTTTCTCTCAAAGATGAGTGTGGGTCAAAAGAAATATTGAGGTTAACTAACTACTTTAACAAATATTGCTTTACTCATTTGGTTACGACTCACCAAAACTTTTTTGAACGCAAGGGTCCAAAAAGGCCTACCCCAAATATTAGGTACATATAAGAATTTCTAGAACTCCCTGAAGGAAAAATCATAAATATAGTGAAAATAATTTGTTGAAAATGACACTAATCTAAAAATAAAACAATATTCATTGTAGTATTTTTAATATGGCCATAAATATGCATAACATCCAATAAGAGATGCTGAGTAGAGCTCAATATTCACTAATTGGTCCTCTCCAGAGGATAGGAAGGAACCCTCTGGTAAAGGATGGAGAGAACATCAGTTAAGCGCTCCTTTATTCAGGAAGTTCCTTTCTTTCATTTCTCGGTTTCTCCAGTTCCTGTGGATCTTCTGAAGTATGGACTTACGGACTAATTATTCTTTAAATATACCAATCTGTGTTAAAAAGTGCACACACACACAAAAAAAAGTGCACACACACACACACACATTCTTTTTTTTTTTCTTTTCTTTTTTTTTTTAATCTCTATTCACTTTTGAGAAAGAGACAGAGCATGAGCAGAGGAGGAGCAGAGAGAGAGAGGGAGACACAGAATCTGAAGCAGGCTCCAGGCCCTGAGCTGTCAGCACAGAGCCCAAAACGGGGCTTGAACTCGCAAACTGTGAGATCATGACCCGAGCCAAAGCCAGACACTCAACTGACTGAGCCACCCAGGCGCCCCCCCCCACATTCTTCTGTTTAAGTTCCTTGTCATTATTTAACATTAAAAAACACTATTAATTTTTCGGGGTGCCTGGGTGGCGCAGTTGGTTAAGCATCCGACTTCAGCCAGGTCACGATCTCGCGGTCCGTGAGTTAGAGCCTCCCGTCGGGCTCTGGCCTGATGGCTCAGAGCCTGGAGCCTGTTTCCGATTCTGTGTCTCTCTCTCTCTCGGCCCCTCCCCCGTTCATGCTCTGTCTCTCTCTGTCCCAAAAATAAATAAAAAACGTTGAAAAAAATTAAAAAAAAACATTAAAAAACACTATTAATTTTTATTTTGTTGTCAACTTTGAAGAATAATAATAACATTTATTGACCTCAGTTGGCCAAATCCTCAAAAGCACTTAACGTGGATGATTTGTTTTAATGCTCAGAATAACTCTGTGAGGAAAGCACCATTATTCCAATTCTCATTCTTCATTAAAGGAAACACAATCCGTGAAGGCAACTGCTCAAATTCTAACCAGAAATTCCGAAGGGGATCTCCCACGTAAGCCATCTCACCCCTGCCTGTTACATCTGCTAGTAACCAACATTTGTTGACTTACAGACAGATTTGTTTGGGTTCATTTTAGTTGTATTTGTTTTATATTTTTCATAGAGTTTTGCTGCCCTCCAATGTGCTCTCCAAATTCCTAGCTCTCTGTTTGACTTGTTGACACAGGTTATGTTTCTCTTTATCTCAGCAGTTCCCTATCTCTGACCTCGACGACCTCTGCCCATGTCCATGCACTTCGCCACTGTCCTTCCTCTGCTGGCATCATTTTACACATGAGAGCTTTACAGAAAACAAAGTCATGTCTCTGTTGGAGCCTGAAGCCTGAGCAAAAGAATCATAACCAATGGCATGGTGAAGTAAAACTTCTTTTTGCACACGTAGCCAAAATTCTCTTATGTCTCCAATAGTTTTTCAGGGCTTTACTCCAAAGGGCTGCAGGAATACAGCTGATTATTGATTATATTTAATGAAAAAGTCGGTAACAGAAAATACTGTCATTCTCTCAAGATGAAAAAAAAAAAAAGGTAGGGGGCTGATGGTTAAGGGATAGTTCATTTTTTTTTTTGCTTTTTGTAAAAATTTTATAAACTTTCTCTACTTTGAAAACAGTAATCACTGTATATTAATCAATATTTCTACAATATATAGGATAAATCATCCTAACTTGCATCATCTACAGAAAAAAAATAGAGTCAGCCTTTATTATTTTAACATGGATGATTTTTACAAAATGATTCTGAAAGACATAAAGTGTATACATCACAGTAATTTAAATTATTTGCTAACATCAATAAGCATATGAAGAGATGCTCAACATTACTAATTACCAGAAAAATGCAAATCAAAACTACAAAATGAGATATCGCCTCACACTTGTTAGGATGACTGTTATTATTATTATTATTATGTAGGCCTCACACCCTGCATGGAGCCCAACATGGAGCTTGAACTCATGACCCTGAGATCAAGACGTGAGCTGAGATCAAGAGCTGGATGCTTAATTGACTGAGCCACACCAGGATGTGGAGATAAGGGAATCTCAGTGAGCTGTTGGTGTGAATGTAAACTGATGCAGCCATTGTGGGAAACAGTACAGAGCTTCCTCAAAAAATTTAAAACAGAACTGCCATTTACCCCAGCAATCCCATTTCTGGGTATATACCCAAATGAAATCAAATGAATACTTAAAATTTTTTAATTATTTGTAAAGATTTTAGGCTTTTTTTTTATTTTGAGAGAGAGAGAGAGAGAGAGAGAGAGAGAGAGAGAGAGAGAGAGAGAGAATCTTAAGCAGGATCCATGCTCAACAAGAGCCCAACATGGGGCTCCATCCCAGGACCCTGGGATCATGACCTGAGCCAAAATCAAGAGTTGGATGCTCCACTGTCTGAGTCACCTGGATGCCCCTGTATAATATAAATATAAATATAAATATAAATATAAATATAAATATAAATATAAATATAAATATTAAGAATATGAAATTTCATTGAGTTCTCCAAAAAATGTCATCTTTTCTTCACAGTCCACGGTGAATAAGATCCAGAAGTTTTCTTCGGTGGAGTCTGGTGTATCTGTGAGCCATATTTCTACAGTGCTGTCATTAATCCTGTTTAAATCACCTGCTCCTTTTGCAAACACTCTGATCTCTAGTACATTCATTGCAGAATAGTTACCAAAATCATAAAGTAAAACTTATTTGATTTATAAGACAACACTGAATCTTTAAGCTAGGGGGAAAGGAGAACAAGGGAATGAAAAGGAAAGAAAAAGAAAGGAAAGGAAAGGAGAGAGAGAAGAGAATATAAACTCTTACATTCTTTAATTAGAGAACAAGGCGCCTGGGTGGCTCATTCGGTTAAGCTTCTTACTTCAGCTCGTGTCATGATCTCAAGGTTTGTGAGTTTGAGCCCCATGTCAGGCTCTGTTCTGACAGCTCTGAGCCTGGAGCCTGCTTCGGATTCTGTGCTCCCTCTCTCTCTGCCCCACCCTCACTCATGCTCTGTCTCTCTCTCTCAAAAATAAACATTAAACATTTTTTTGGAAAAAAAAAAGAACAAATAATTTTCTAGATATTCATGAATTATTTCATATGGTATAAGATGATTTTATGTGCCTCCCTCTCTCTCTGCCCCTCTAACTCATATTCTCTCTCTCTCTCTCTCCAAAATAAATAAACACTAACAAATTTAAAAAATATATTTAATACTTCATTTTCTTCAAAAAAAAGTATCTAGTGCTAAATACCTTCATTTCATAGACTTTGACTTTGGGCACTTGGTTGTTCAAATATGATAGTATCTATAGAACTACGATTACTCTTCTTATCATTCGATTGACCCAGTGTGATATACACAATCTTTATTTTAAAATATTTTTTTAATTCTATACCCTTCCCATATTCCTACAATTCTCAAATGAAATTAATTGTAATCTATAGCTAAACTCAGTGCCTGAATATCATTAAATACTACAATGTTGTTGATTTAAAACATGTAATTATTTTTCCATGGTGTAAGAATTTCAGCTTTTCCTTAATATTCCTTAGCCAGTACTTTGTCTGTGAAATATTCTTACCAAAAAGTGTCTACAAAAAATGGAAATTTTCCTAAAAGTGAATATCATATATGTTTGCTTATTTTTTTTTAAGTTAGAGACTTTAAGGGAGAAAGGAAAGCAAAAAAGGTAAAGGAATAATTCTCCTTAAGAATAGAGGTCAATTACCTTTAAGTTTTGAACCACCTGGCTATTTCAAATGCTGCATCTACATCAACGTTATGTCATCTAGTAATTGTACGATACATGGTCAGATAAAAGGAATATGATCAGAATTCAGTATATCTAAAATCATTTTTTCCTTCAAAGGAGGGAAATATTAGAAGTGACAGAGGAAAAGTGCTTTGGTTACAAATATAATAATAAAAACTAGATAATTATATGCATGTCTTTTTTTTTAAGTTCATGTGTTATTGTGTGTGTGTGTGTGTGTGTGTGTGTGAGAGAGAGAGAGAGAGAGAGAGAGAGAGAGAGATTGAGAGAGAGAGAGACTGTGTGCACCCATGAGTGGGGGAGGGGCAGAGAGAGAGGGAGACAGAAAATTCCAAGCAGGGTCTGCTTTGTCAGTGCAAAAGCTGATGTGGGGCTCAAACTCAGGAACCATGAGATCATCACCTGAGCCTAAACCAAGAGTCAGATATTTAACCAATTGAGCCATCTCAGCACCCCTTTATGTCTTTTTTCTCAATCGTTATAGTCTAATTTTTTTTTCTAAAACTGAACTGGTCAGATGTTCATAATGAGACCATATAAACGTTTATGACATTACTAATTTATTATATTTGAATAATTTTATTCTTATCAACTTCTGAATCATATAAATTGTGTATGTCAACTTAAGATAGAGTGATAGATATTGAGAAAGAGTAAATTTTATATCCTAGTTTTTCTGGTTCAGGACATCAGAGGTGGGTTAGTTGAGTGGTTCTGATTGGGGATCTTTTTTGAGGTTGCGTTGAGATACTGGCTAATACTGGAATATCTGCTTCCAAATTGGCCCACTCTTGTGGTGTTCAATGACAGAAGGCTCCAATTCTTTGCTACATGGGACTCTTCATGGCTATGTGAGCAACCTCAGGTTGTAGTGGCTGATTTCCTACAGATTAAGAAATCCTGTAGACGGAAAAATAATTTACAATGATTTCATGGCCTAGCCCCAATCACACGACCATATTCCGATAAACTGTTGGTACCACAGGTCAGCTCTATGGAATATGGCAGAGAACTTCAAAGGGGAGTGAATGGATACCAGAAGGTTACAATCATTTGGGGCTCTTTCCCACACATCCAAAAGTCTTTGAATTGGGAGGGAACAATCTTCCTAGGGAAGAAAAATCACACAGAAAAGCTATGGCACAGGAAAGAATTTGGCATTTTCAAAGTAGATTACAAACAAACAAACAAACAAACAAACAAAAAGCAGACCAGTGAGCACCAAAGAGCAAGGTATAGGGAAGGGAGGCAGAAGAAGCCAGATCATACAATAGCTTGTACATGTGGTAAAAATTTCGGTACTTATCCTAAGTGAAATGGAGATCCACTGACGTGATTTAATCAAGAGCGAGCTAGTATGAGTTCACTTTTTCAAGGATTACTTTGGTGACTGAGTAGTTATTAGATCATAGGGAATGAGAGAGAAGGCAGAAAGACCAAATATAGTCATTAATATGACTCGCTATAAGAAATCTGAAATGAAATTACAGCTTTCCCTGAAGAAGTAAAATTTGAACAGTGTGTTAAAGATACTCATAATTCTAAGAGCTACTATGACCCCTATACTTTTGGAACTCTCACTGACTTTCATCCTTGAATGCAATACCAGGAAATTCGTCATGTTTAATCTTCTTTTGCAGGAGACATATTAATTCATATTTTTAGACTTCAGTATAACAGTGACAATGCTTTCTTACTTTAAAATTTACAAAGTAATATGTCCTATATTATCTCTCATTTGTATACCATTCCACTAACGACGCTTTTGTAGCTTTTCCTATACTCAGATATGCTGACTACATTTATTTTCCTTGCGCACATGGCTTTTCTTTGCACTAATATTAAATATATTGAAAATCAGTGTCTGCTTCTAAAGTTTTACCCAGTTCTTCTTGAACCGTTTCTCCCCTCGGGGTCTTCACTATGTTATGCCTACTTAGATCTTACGACAACATTTTCCATAAAACTCGGTCACTGAATTTATATAAATGCTGATCTTTGAAAATCGAGAGGTAGTGATAAAAAATACCTGTAGCAAGAGACATGTTAGAGCAATTAGACATTAAGAAAGGAAATGAAATATGCTACTCTTTTGAAAACTCGTAAAATTACTTTTTTAACTTAAAACCTTAGAAAACAGCTTGTCTCTTATTAGATTTCAGTGATTTTGATAAGAATGTTACAGGGAATTTTGTTACATACATATGGTAAAAATACAGTAATAGAGCAGTTGGGAAGAAACATTGTTTTTTTTGTGTTAAATGGTGGGTATAGCAGCCTGTAAACCACAGAAATATTATGCCTTATACAATACCATGTGTCTTTTTCAAGGTGGGTGTTTTCAAATCTCTGTAGTCTCTTTCTGATTGCAATCTATATATTAACAAAAAAGTTTTCATGTTCATTCTGTCAATGCACAGTTCACATCGAAATGCAAGACTGTATTCCCAGAATACCAGAGTCACAATCTGAAAGTTTAGTGTGGCAATTCTCATTTCTTTCAAGCAATGAAGTGAATTTATTTTTTTTTATTTTTTTAATGTTTATTTATTTTTGAGACAGAGAGAGACAGAGCATGAATGGGAGAGGGTCAGAGAGAGAGAGGGAGACACAGAATCTGAAGCAGGCTCCAGGCCCTGAGCTGTCAGCACAGAGCCCGACGCGGGGCTCGAACCCACAAACTGAGAGATCATGACCTGAGCTGATGTCGGACGCCCAACCGACTGAGCCACCCAGGCGCCCCGCAATGAAGTGAATTTAGATAAGTGTTTTCTTTTTTTCTTTTTTACAAACTTGAAGGTTTTTTTTTAATTAAGTTTTTAATTTTAATTCCAATTCTGTTAACACAGTGTTACATTAGATTCAGGTGTACAATCTAGTGATTCAAAGATTCTATACATTACTCAGTGCTCATCAGGGTAAGTGGGTTTTTTAATCCCTATCACCCATTTCACCCATCCCCCATCCATCTCCCCTCTGGTAATCATCAGATTGTTCTCTATAGTTAAGGGTCTGTTTCTTGGTGTCTCTCTCTCTCTCTTTTCCTTTGGTCATTTGTTTCATTTCTTAAATTCCATATATGAATGAAATCATATGGTATTTGTCTTTCTCTAACTGACTGATTTCACTTAGCATTATACTCTCTAGCTCCATCCATGTTGCTGCAAATGGAAAGAGCTCATTTTTTTTAATAGTTGAGATCATAGGGTAGCGCTATATTAAAATTTTTGAAGACCCTCCTGACTGTTCTTCAGAGTAGCTGCACCAGTTTGCATTCCCACCCACAGTGCAAAAGCATTCCTTTTTCTCTACATCCTCACCAACACTTGTTTCTTGTGTTTTTGATTTTAGCCATTTTGATGAGAGGGAGGTGATATGTCATCATATTTTTGATTTGTGTATCCCTGATGATGAGTGATATTGAATATCTTTTCATGTGTCTATTGGCCATCTGTCTGTCTTCTTTGGAGAAATCCTGTTCATGCTGTCTGCCCATTTTTAACTGGATTACTTGTTTTGGGGGTGCTGAGTATATAAGTTATTTATATATTTGGGATACTAACCGTTTATTGGATGTGTCACTTGCAAATATTTTCTTTCAGTAGGTTCCCTTTTAGTTTTGATGACTGTTTCCCTCGCTGTGCAGAAACATTTTTATTCTGATGTAGTCTCAATAGTTTATTTTTGCTTTTATTTCTCTTGCCATGGGAGACATATTTAGAAAAATGTTGCTATGGTCAATGTCAGAGATATTACTGTCTGTGCTCTCTTCTAGGATTTGTATGGCTTCATGTCTCACATATAGGTCTTAATCCATTTTGAGCTCACTTTTGTGTGCAGTGAAGAAAGTGGTTCAGTTTCATCCTTCCGCATGTTGCTGTCCCGTTTTCTCAACACCATTTGTTCAAAAGATGGTCTTTTACCCACTGGATATTCTTTCTTGCTTTGTTGAAAATTAATTGAGCATACAAATGTGGGTTTATTTCTGGGCATTCTATTCTGTTCTATTGATCTATGTGTCTGTTTTTGTGCCAGTACCATACTGTTTTGTTCATTACAGCTTTGTGATATGAATTGAGTTATGGAATTGTGATGCCTCCAGCTTTCCTTTCCTTTTTTCAAAGTTTCTTTGATTACTTGGGGTCTTTTGGGGTTCCATACAAATTTCAGAATCGTTTGTTCTAGTTGTGTGAAGAATGCTGGTGGTATTTCGATAGAGATTGCATGAAATGTGCAGATTGCTTTGGGTAGTGTAGACATTTTACCAATATTTCTTTTTACGACCCATGGGCATGGAATGTCTTTAATTTCTTTGTATCATCTTGAATGTTTTCATCAATGTTTAATAGTTTTCAGAATACAGGTCTTTCGTTTCTTTTTGTTACGTTTTCCCCTAAGGTCAGGAACAAGACAAGTATGTTCTCTTTCACCACTTTTATTCAGCATAGTACTGTAAGTCCTAGCCACATCAGTTAGGCAACAAAAAGAAATAAAAGGTATCCCAACTGGCAAGGAAGAAGAGAAATATTAATTAATGATAAAAAATGGAATGAATTAAACTCATGGATATGTCTTTCTATTAACCACTCTAGATTTTTGTTTATTGGTAAAATAATCTAAGTAAGTTAAAAGCTATTGACATGTTCCACATTACAGAGGCACAATTAAAACACCATGCTTTGGCAAAGAGAAAGGCACATAAGCACAAAAATCTAAAGGAAATATTTTAGTAGTCATGTTTCAAGCATGTGTGTATTTACTTGTATGTGTGTAGAGGTGTACATTATAAATACAGGATATATGTGTACATGTAAACATGAATGTGCATATATGAATACGTACTTATATGTATATATTTATATGTATCATTAATTTATTCACACACACAGCCCAAATTGTTTAGTTATTCTACCTAAATGACATTTCTTATTTTTCCACCAGTGCTAACAGAATTATAATGCCAATGATAAGCACTGATCACTGCAAATTTTTTTAAATTTTCTAGCAGTCACATTAAAATATATAAAAACAGTGGCGCCTGGGTGGCTCAGTGGGTTGGCATCCGACTTTGGCTCATGATCTCACAGCCCAGGAGCTCAAGCCACGCGTTGGGCTCTGTGCTGGCCGCTCAGCTCTCTCTCTGCCCCTGCCCTGCTCACCCTCTGTCTCTGTTGCTCTCTCTCTCGAAAATAAAATAAACATTAAAACATATAAATATAAAAAAGCAAAATGTGACATTAAGAATTAAGCATATTCATACATTTTATTTAATCTACTATATCCAAATATTATTTTAATGTGTAATCATGATAAAAATGATCATGATATATTTACCACTATGTTTTTCATACTAAGTCTTGGAAATCTGCCCATATTTTATACCTACAGAACATCTCAATTAGTAATAACAATATTTCAAATACTCACTAGTCATATGTGGCCCTTTATTACCAAATTGGACATCATAGTTCTGGAATGACTTAAGGAAAACATTTTAATCCACTCTCACTCTAAATTGTTCCTTTAACAGAATTACCTTCCTTAAGTGACATATCTTCTGAGAAAGTATAAAGAAAATTCCATGTACGACTTCTCAGCTGCCTGTATCAAGTGAAAGGTTTTTTTTTGTTTTTTGTTTTTTTTTAACATTTATTTATTTTTGAGACAGAGAGAGACAGAGCATGAATGGGGGAGGGTCAGAGAGAGGGAGACACAGAATCCGAAACAGGCTCCAGGCTCTGAACTGTCAGCACAGAGCCCGACCGGGGGCTCGAACTCACGGGCTGTGAGATCATGACCTGAGCCGAAGTCAGCCGCTTCACCGACTGAGCCACCCAGGCACCCCTCAAGCGAATTTTTTGACTTCAATTTAAAGAAAAAAAAAGATAATATCGTATATTCCTTAAAGATATAGATACATCAGAGCTGGTGTTCACCACACGAAAGCAGTCTTTTATGAGGAATGTATCAATCATTCATATATTCTAAAATTAGTTTGAAAATATTTCAGGTACTTTATTTTGCTCAAAAGATTGACACAGAGCAGGTTTAAATGTATACAGTTAAGGAGCAAAGAAAACAGGGGAAAAGGAGGCAGAATACCCCTGAGACTTGAGAGCCCTGAATGACTGAATCCAGAAGCCTCAAGTGTTTGAACAAGGAGACTTTAAAGAGAGGTTTGAGCTTGAGGGAGTATGAATGTCACGAGCTGGTAAAGCTACCAAGATTGCATTCTAAAGCTGTTTATTCCTGAAAGGGAGTGGGGAAATCTCATGGCCAAAGGAAAACAGAATTGAATGAGCTTCTGGCGTGTCTTGGGATTAGTGGTATGCCTCTTACATTATTTTTTCATGGTGGAAAATGAAAGTGTGAGGGGAAAAATACACCCGTTTGGCTCAGAGATCCAAAAGGGAGCGGGAGGTTTAGAAAGGTCAAATCCAGCCTTGGGAGTTTGTTTTGATGCATCCTGAGTTTGAATTGTTGTTTGGATTAATGAAAAATCTTTAATGTACAAAATTGGAAGCCAACTGGTGGAAAAGTTATTTCACAAAATTGCCTCCTTTGCATAATTCCTGGCACAGTTTGAAGTACTGTTGAAGCAAATTCAGGAGTTTGGTGTTTCTCTTTACACGAATAACTGGTTAAGGTTAGTATTACAGAAAAGACAAACAATTGTATTATTTTATTTGGTTCAGAAGTAGTGGCTGAAAAAAACAATTCAAAGTGAGAGAGCTAGTATTTCTTCTTTCAAAGTCTCCAGAAACCCTTGTCCAGAGTATCCCTTCTTTTTCTTTTAAAGTTTATTTATTTATTTTGAAAGAGAAAGAGAGAGAGAAAGCGTGTGAGAGCTCATGCACACAAGTGGGGGAGGGGCAGAGAGAGAGAGAGGGAGAGAGAGAGAATTCCAAGGAGGCTGTGTACTATCAGTGTAGATAAGGGGCTGGATCTCACAAACCATGAGAGCATGACCTGAGCTGAAACCAAGAGTCTGACACTTAACTGACTGAGCCACCTAGGCACCCAAAAGTATCCCTTCTTAGGGACATAACTTGCCAGGATCCATTTTTTATCTAAATTTATTCTATGGGTTACCTTCTCAGAAGTAGGTGCATTTTAAAATAACAATGAAAGAAAAGCTATGTGTACTTTTTAAATGAAATTTAAAACTTTTGAACTCCCTAGTGTGAGGAAATTATTTTGAACACTGGGATTTCTCCCATTATTCTTCAAATTATGTCAAATGTTCAATTACCCATTCACATCGCAAATTTCAAGATTGAATCTCCAAACTTGGAGAAGTTAGTGGATGGTAGAAGAAGCAACAAAACAGCAATGCCAATGTCAATGATAGAGGAGGAAAGAGGAAAACTCAACCATGCTTTGCACATGAACATGACCAAATTATACTGCACTGAAACTATAGATTCTGTTGTTCTAAGTAGTTGAGGTCAACATGCATTTACACACTGGTTTCTTCCAGAGAATGCACCCATCATCTTTCCCGACACCCTCTCCCAAGCGTATAGTAAGATAAAAACGTAATACCTGTAAGACTGGCCCTAAGGCAACTTTGCTACATTCTCCATCATGAAAATAATTTTCCAACACTGCATTTAAAACATGAATTTCTAATTCTTAGCTTTTGAGATAGCATACTCTTTTGAAACTATTATTGTTTACATGTTTTTTTCCTGTCTGTGGTCATGTAGGCATTCTATTCTTGTCTCTCTGTAGTGTCCTTAGCGAAGACACCCCCCATCTGCCTCATGGACCCAAAAGTTTTTAGATCTGCTCTAACTTCTAAAAAATTATTTAAATTAATTTTCATTCAAAGTTCAAAGTACAACCTAATTTGGCTTCGGTATCAAAATTAAACTTAAATTTGTGAAGAAAAACAACAGTAAGGCATAGTCAGTGTTTTTGTCTGTTTGGTTTTTGTTTTTGTTTTTGTTTGTTTGTTTTTTTGCTTCTGCAAAGAAAATTTTAAATTGTATACCTGGGCAAATCTTATATTCTATATTTGTTACAAACCCCACAAATGTTTAAAAATTGTCCAAAACATAAGCATACTGAATTAATTTACCTGACAAATAGTGGTTGCCTTTCTTTTCTTTTTAATGCTTTTTGGTTTGTATATCAGTACAATAAGGAAAACAAATGTGGGAAAGTGCCTATCGTGGAGACTTGTTAATATAGAAATATATTGTTTGCAGAAAAAAAAAGCAAAATATATTAATTCTAATGGAAAGACTTAGAATATACAACTTATACATCAGCGTTCTTAACAGAGGACTGACTACCTTAAGATATTGCTTATTTGACATCTCCAAAGAGTAGTCAAACCAGTTTTTCTTGTTCACATTATCAATTGTGTGTATTACCGAGCTATTCTGTTTTCAGTCACAACTTGGGGACTGACTCACTTGGCACATTCTTTATTTTTTCTCAATGTTTATTTCTTTACTTTGAGAGAGATCGTGCACAAGTGCACACAAGCAGGAGAGGGGAACAGAGAGAGAATACCAAGCGGCCCCACTCTGACAGTGCAGAGCCCAACACGGGGCTTGATCCCATGACCCTGAGATCATGACCTGAGTGGAAATCAAGAGTTGGTTGCTTACCTGACTGGGCCACCCTGGCACCCCTTAGCACATTCTTAAACAAACTGTTGCCCTGCCATTCTACCCAAAAGAAGGCTGATTTTCGTTGGTTAACATATAATTAGGAAAGTATATCTGGTTTCATTGATTTTATAATTATTTTATAAATAAATGTCAGTGTTTCAGTTTATTTATCCATACAATAAATACTGGTCTTCAGAAATGAAATTGCCAAGGAAGGGAATGAGGAAGACACTTTAGGGACCAAATGACTGAAAGTGTTGAAAAACAATGACCAACAATGTCAATTTAGAAGGAAATAGAACAACAGCCATTTTTCTGGACGGTTAGGTAAAAATAGTGATAAGCTGCTGGGAAATTTGGCAAGTGTGGAAATGGATAAGTCAAGATATCCAAGTATTTAATGTGTCACAATTTGAATATTAGTTCTCTAAGTGATTTCAATATCTTGAGAGCAATTACATAACAGAGAAAAACTGGCAAAATCCCAATACATGTCAGACATTAATGTGACTTATTTGTATAAAGGATCTGAGAAAGACAACTCTTCTAAGTCAATTATAGATGCATTGTCTATGGAATGAATTAGAAGGGTCTATGTTGCTCTTCTTTATAATTCCTCAGATACAATAATGCTTAGTGACCTTTTAGAAAATTGACATGCCAGGATAATTTTAATTGCCTCAGATCCATACCACAATCCCATGATGGATCAAATAAAAGATGGTCATTTTGTGGTCTAATCTTACGAAGAATACTTACAATCTGAAAGTGAATGCTAAGTATATTTCCATTAGATTTATAACATTAAAAATTAAAATGTCACACACAGTTGGGAATTGGTAAATGAGTATTTGCTAATAGTTCTTCAGGGAAAAAATTAGGCAGTTATACATCTACAGTGAAATAAATATATCTTTCATGAAAATTTGGTTGGTTCTAGTATTTAGTAGCGTGCCTATACTGAATTCATTAATTCTTATGACGTTATGGACAAAATACACTTTCCCAAGGAAGCAGTGATGATTCATAGCAATACATTTCTGGGCTGTACAGGTAAGTAATGGGTTATTATAACAACGGACAATATTTGCACTCATGATGGTAATTTTTTGCTTATTTTTTGCTCTACCATAGTTCCATGTAGAGAACTGTAATTTCTTTAACTTAATTGTTTTGCAAAATGTGCAAGTATAAGGTGAATCAAAGCTGTCAAATCCAGGGAATTTTGGGCTCAGACTTACCACTAACTCCCAAGGCAAATTAGTTGCTTCACCTCTAAGAACTGTAATTTAACTCTTCATGTAAGAAATAAGAGGAAGAAACAAGCTAGGTAGAAATTGATCTTTATTGTTTACTTTGGGCCAGAGATGGTTCCATTTGCTCTGTATCTCCACATCATTTTCACCATCCCTCTTACGGCTGATTATTAACAATTTGGTGTAAGTTATGACACGAGTCTTTTAATAAATGAAAGCCATACCTAGTTATGTTAGGTCACCATCTGCAATAAAACAAGTATGGCTGATCCACAGTCATTAGGATATATATATATATATATATATATATATACATATATATACACACACACATACACACACACACACACACACACACACACATATATATATATATATATATAATATGCAGAACTATAGATGACATATATGAGTGACATATATATGGGTGACATTATAAATGACATATGTAATCTCCATAAATCACTCATATATGTTATCTCTTTTTTTATAGTTCTGCATATGATATATTGATTTTTTTTTCATTTTACAAATAAAAAAATCTTCTATGACCTGAAATTCTCCACTATTCTACACTAGAATAACTAGCAGAATGAGGCTTAAACCTAAGACTTAAATATTGTGTTTTGTATACTTTAAAATGCTGGGCTTATGTTGGAACTTCACTGAGACATCTCACATGCATATCCTGTAATGATGAACAGTGTGCTTTGGTAAAGCCATTGAGCTAAGTCTAGAATGCAACTTCACAGATACAAAGAGGCTATTTATCTCCCTCCATGCAAAGATGGCTCCCCACCATAAGATTTTTAGTGTGTTTGACTTTATTCCTGAACATTATCTTTAACATGTTTAAATTGCTCAGCACCCTTCCTAAATACCTAGCATCAGGAAACCCCCATGGGTTAACCCTTTTTACAACTGCATTTCTCATATTCAATGCCATCCTTGTTAAGATGTCTTTCTGTAGTTCTACTCTTTCAATAATGAGAAAAATACATAAGTTTCACCAGGTATTTATGTGAACAAACAAACATATTATTTGCTCCTCTAGGCACATAATGCAATACATAACATTCCAGCAATGATTTATTGTTGCTATCTTTAAGTATTGCTATTATTAAAGTGCATAGAGATACAATACATTACCTAAGTGAAATAATCTATGGTTATAACTATTCTAGTATATTTGTCAATGCTTTCCTTCGAACCCTTTGACAAACTCGCTGGGTCTTCCTGTTAGAATAAAATTCAAATATTTTGACGAGCAGTCAAATCCGAGTATATTTTCAGTACATATGGAGAATAATGCCCCAAAACATAAATCAAGGTAATACTATAATGTATGAGATTTTCTGAAGGTATAAAAGTTTCTCCCAGGGGGAGAAACTTAAAATTAGATCTTTAGCAAGCTCAGAATAGAGCTAAGTGTGTGGAAACCAGTTAAAAATCAAGAGCATATTAATGTTCTAACAAGTCGTACTAATAAAATAATTGTGTTCTATTTAATTTCATAAAATATATGGAGATATTGATTTTTTGTCATGCAAAAATGCTTCACAAATATCTAGGTATCTAAATCCTCCCAAGAAGATACAGAGTTAATAGTTTGGTATAATTTATGGCAAAGAACAAAATTCTCTTATAATCTCACCACAATTTTTAAAGCCGGAAACTAGAACTCTTAAATCCTTTTGTACCTGATTTTCATCTTCATAAGTAGCAGATTGATTGGGTCTCTATCAGCTCTAGCAATGCTTGTTCCTACCTTTATTAATAGGTTGTTCCTTCAGATCAATATAGCAAGAAATAATAAGTGGAGTAGCTCAAATAGGTCTAGATGCCCTGTTGCTGCCTGTTCTCTTCACACACTCCACTTACAGTCCCTTCTAGATCTGAAGAAATGATTTCAGGAATTTCAAGTAGCCTCAATTATAAATTGCACTTATAATGGCCAACCTACACACAGTTCTTTACTGATTCTTTTTACATATATTTTCTAATGTAAATGAAAAGGACTCTTGAGATTTTGATTATTGACCAATAACCAGTTGCATATTCATCAAATGCCTGGAACGTGACAGCCCTTAGGTTGATGCTGGGAAATGAACGTCAACAGCAGCAGCCAGACTCCTCTACTCCTAGAGCCAAGACTTGGTAATAGAAACAGGTATCGATTCAACAATCAAGGAAAGTAAAATCATCTGTCTGATAAATGCCATGAAGGGAAATTAATGATTGTGTGAGAGCTGATAATAAGAGATTTGACCTAATCATGCAAGCCTTAGAAGGGTCCTGAGGGAGGTTGATGGAGATGAGATCTAAGGATAATAGAAAGTAGTGAGGGGGAGAGAAGAGAGTTTCAGGCAAAGTTCTGGAAGCTGTAGTGGCTGGCCTCATATGTGCAGTGAGGTAAGCAAGATCGGTGTGACTGATATTGAGAGAGTTGGAAGGAGCATGCTAGAAAGTGAGTGTGAAGTTTGGGTTACGTCTCCCTCGGCCATGCTAACACTAATTTGACATCAGGACAGATAGCTAACTATGTATTTGAGAACGATTACACTGGCTTCCATATTTGAAATATTTGTTTATGTGTGTAAATGGATATCAGGTGGGGAAGGGAGACACGAGGTTACCAGTCTTTAAATACTGCAAACACTTAAGCGAGAGGCAAAGCAGCTAGGACTAACAGGCAACTATGGAGGAGTGGATAGACTTAAGATATCATTAAGAAGAAAAATGATAGGTCCCAGAGATAAGGTAAATGTGGCAGCAGAAAGGCAGATACATGTAAAATATCATCCTCACGTTTGTGAGATTCTAGAGTAAGCTGGATCTTGGACAACTAGAAGGTTGAATCCTCGCTGAATTAGAGAACATTGAATCATGGTTTGGGCTTAAAAAGAATATCAGGAAGTAAGCTTGCCACATTTAGTGTGGGGTGGCTGGGAGATACCCAGTGGGAGATGTTTTGTTGGTAGTTGATTGAGTTTGTAAGAGAGATCTGAGCCAGAGTAATATCGTTGAGTGTCAACAGTGTAATATAGAATAAAATAATAGAGGTTTCGCTTTCCATAGAATCTTATGTTTATAAAATGTGTCTTTAAGTTTGGCAAAATGCATTGATGGAGCAATATGAAAATACTGCAAAGTTCACGTTTTGCAATTTTATTTTAAACAGCAATAACTGAATAATACCTTGGAAAATAAAATTAACTTAGAGCTTTAAAAATTACTGCAGCATTGGTTTTATGGGTTCTTAGATCAGATAAACCTAGAGAAGGAATTTTTCTTTTGGTTACAACTCAATACATATAATTGACAGTCTAAAAACCTCTGCTAAGAGAGAATTTGAAAGTTACTAAAAGAAGCCAGTTTCATTATGTGCAAAATTGTTCAGTGTATATGTGTGTTTCCATGTGATTTATGTAACAGACACACATCTGTATAGTACTCTAATGTTTCAGAAAGTATTGTACTTGATTTACTTATTTTAATGCAGTTAATGAACACACACACACACACACACACACACACAGCTACCTATGAGGAAGGCACTTTTACTTACCATTTTGCTGGTCAGGAAAATGAATCATAAAGGAGCTAAACATCCTTTTACAGCTCATCCAGCTACCAAAGGAAGTGGTCAGGAACCAAACACTGTTGGCCCCCTCCAGTGTTCCCACTCTTGTGTAAATGACACTTTTGTTCCTTATGCACTGGCCCAACCTCTCTTTCCTAAGATTTCCTATCCTTTATCACAACTTCTTATTCCATTGTCATGACTTGCATTGATTTCCTGTGGGAAGAGGATTGTTCCCCACCTCATAAGATCACACTTGGCCATTTGACTTGCTCTAGCCAATGGGATGTAAACAGAAATGACAGATGTCGGTCTAAGATTGGAACATCATTAAGGGCACGGGGTGGCTCAGTCAGTTAAGGGTCTGACCCTTGATTTGGGCTCAGGTCATGATCTCATAGTTGTGAGATCGAGCCCTGCGCTGGGCTCTGTGTTGGGGGTGGAGACTGCTTAAGATTCTCTTTCCCTCTCCCTCTCCCTCTCCCTCTCCCTCTCCCTCTCCCTCTGCCTCTCCCCCATTTTCTCTCTCTCTCTCTCTCTGTCTCTCAAAAAAGAAAACCAAAGAAAGGAGAAGAATCATTAAGTGCTTTCACCAGCTCTCTTCCTTCCAGCAACAACAGTGTGTGATAGATAAGCCTACTCCTTCATTCTGGGTCCCAGAATAAGTCACACGAGTAGAGACACAAATAGCCTACTGCTACTAGCATCAAAAGTAAAGGAAAAATAAATTTGTGGTTGTAAAACATTCATATGAGTGGGTATCATTTAAATTTAACTTCATATTTCTCTTTAGAGGAGTAGCAATGAATAAAAAAGTTGAGAAATACTCTTATAAGATAATGAGACTTTGAAGTTGCTCTATTTCTACCTCTTTACCTGATAAAGCTTGACTATCACTGACTTTTAAGTACTGTGTAATGATTCTTCACAAACAACAACAACAAAAAACTTCTATTTATAAGCAAGTAAATGGTATATTCAGGATAATAAATATTTTAATACTGTAGAATGACGTCACCACAAATATCTTCTTAAAACTACACATGGCTTTATCAACCGCCTTTTCTTATTAAAACTAGAAATCGGAGACTTGGCATTGAAATGTAAAATATATTTTGTTTTAATTTTCATTTGTATTCATAATACTGTGTATAATTCTCCATAAGGCTTTCAGGATTTTGTCTTTCTGTTCTGTCTTTTTTTTTTTTTTTTTGGCATGGTCCACTTTGGCTATATGTAAATCCTCTCTCTTCTGTATTTTGATTTTTAGAGAGATTTATATTTATTGAATGCATTATGTTTGTTGACTTTGTATTGACTTTTATTAATATAAGTGCTCACTTCCATAGATAATTGTTGAATTCCCACTACGGGACAAGCAAAGCGTTTGCTTATTCTCAAAATCATGTTTCCCAGAATTTTTAACAATTGTTACAATATCATTTTTCTTGTTGCTCAGGTATCATGTAGCAGTTTTGCTTTATTTAAAAAAAATCAGGAGTGTCTGTGTGGCTCAGTCAGTTGAGCATGTAACTCTTGATTTTGGCTCAGGTCACAATCCCAGGTTGAGCCCTGTGTTAGGCTCTGCACTGAGCACAGAGCCTGCTTAAGATTCTTTCTCTCTCTCTCCCTTTACCCCCTCCCCTGCAATGCTCCCTTTCTCCCTCTCTCTCTCTCAAATAAAAAAAAATTAATTGAAAACATCAAATCCTTTGGAGTTTACCACTATCTAATATCACCGTCATTATCAACAAAAACAAATACAGAAAATACAGTACACAACGTAATTAAGATTTATATTAAAATGTGTTCAATTTAACCAGGTAAAGTTTGTTTGGTAAAGAAACATTACCATATAACATTAATAATTTTTAAACCTGGAGAATATCAAAAGTTCATTTTTAGTAACTTGAGGAAAACCTCTGGTCTTATTCATTATTTTATATTCAACAGCATGTTCAATGACTGACAGATTGTAAACAAACAAAAAAACAAAGTCAGGAGGTAATGAATGACTAGCTGTTGTTTCCAACACATTGGCATATCCCTAGGAAATTCATCCTTTAACTGTTTATTCCTTTCATTCACACTAAACTGTGACAAAACATTCCCTTATTAAGTATCTTTTGTTCATGAATAACTTTACTTAGCCATCCTTTAAGTAGAAGAAAAAAAGCTACATAGGGTTAGAATATTATAGTAAATTAATTTGGTTTTATTACCTGTTCTATAGTCCCTCTTATGGTAATGGTTTATATATTTTTCGTATATTTCTTGAAAAGTATTAGATAGGAGCACTGTCTTGGGAGAACTGTAATTCTGGCATATTTTTGAGATCTGTAAAAATGTTGCATGCTAACAGCTACTGTTAGTCCCCTGCTTCTTGAATTCTCTACATATCTTCTCTTTCTTGTAAAGAAAATCCATCAGGAGAGTAGTCACTTCTTAGCCCTTTGTTTTTACAGTCAATAAGAACATAATTCTTTTACCCTACTTTATGAATGCACTAGGCCTTTGCATATTAAAGAACAACATAAATAAAAATAACTCTATGCTTAAAGAAAAAATATAAGAAAAAGAAATCTACTTTTCTTTTATCTACATTTTCCTTCTTCATTTATTTTCTACAACAAATCCATTCCTCAACAACTGATAATAACACTTGAATTAACGCTGTCTCTCTAATCACGTTGAGAAAAGAAGAGAATGTGGTTCTAGTCTAGTTGTTGTTTATTTCCTGTTCCTAGAATCATCAGCATTCTCTTCCTGAGTAAAGCAAGCAAGTCATTAATTAGTATAAACAGTGGTTACCTTGAAAATCAACAAGGTTCCAGTACACAATCAAAGCCAGCCATCTACTCAGAATACAACCTATAATCAGGCCAGAGCAGTTGTGCATATTGAGTAAGAGAGAAGTATAGCAGAAATTTGTCAGGCCACAATAATCTAAGATCATACAGCATAAACTAATTTTTTTTTTGGTCAAACCAATCCAGTTACAGCAACAAAATCAAAGCTACTATATTATTTAAGTGATAAACAATCTGTAGAGTAGTGTAGTTAAAGAGCACTCAACCATTTCCCAAGACGTCCATCGTGCTGCGTATCCACCCCAGGGTGCTTTATAGCAGCAGGAAGCATATTTGAGAAATGGTTCAGTCCTTTACTTAGCAACACTCACCAGTATGAAGCGTACTTAAAACTATGTGTTTCTGTTCTGAAGCTTATTGTTGCCTGTATTTTCCTTCCACAATTTGATTTTACCTGCATGGTAGATTTGTTTTATATTGAAACAGATCTGAAAAATTATAGAGGACTAAAAGCATCAGGTTTATGACCTGTCTTGGATGAAGATACCCTTGCTTCTTTTGAATAAAAATAACAAGAGAGTAGAAGATTCTGTTCAATTCAATACAACCTATGAAGTGTATTAACCCTCTCACCATTCATATTTCTTCTATAGTTCAAAGCACATCACTATGACTCCCAGTTTCTTTACTCCTATAGCAATTTTTTACATAATTTTGCATCCTTATCTATAAGCATCATAGCAGTCAATACTAATTAAGTTGGAAAAAAGCCAACCTGTATATTAAAGACCTGTATATGAAAAAAAATACATATTAGCAACTTGTCATGGATATGAGATAAAATGACAAAGAGGTTGGTATCTATAGACCAGAAAAATGTAGTTAAAATACAAAAATCTGCACTAAACATTTTAGTAGCACTTGAACAAATTACAAGGAGAGAAAGGGCAGAAATGTTTAAATTTCTTTCACCTCCTGCCAAGTGTCGCTGGTCCTCTGGCTTTATTGCAGTTTCCTTGCCATGACCACCAGCACTGACTTTACAGTTGGTGGCCAACTTCTGCTCCATTCTTGAGAAACGTAATGGCTTACATCTGTCTTATATTCTTAGGGGATGTGTCCGGAAACATAAAGTGAAAAGTGCGATGGCTGACTCCTCTAACATTTTCCTCCCCTACTTTCTAGATTATCTAGCACGCATGCAATCAGACGTCTCCATGGGAATTGTACAGTCAAATGTTACCATCCCGTAGCATGGTGGCACATCTAAAGCACATATTTTTAATTTTTAATCTGTGTTGACAAGATACGATTTCTTAAATTCCTCTTGCTTTGGCTTCTCTTGAGCTATGTAATTCCTGTTCTATTTCTGTTCTTTCAAAGGGATTCACAACCGTACTGCCTTTTGCTCCCAAATAAACATTTATCACATTTTAGTTTTTGCTCTTCACCTCTCTTTCAGTATTAATGTCCTTAAGTATTCCATCCACTGAATTTACAGATTACCAAATCTATATTTCTATTGTTAAACCTCATGTAATCTGTACTACTCCTATATCAGACACACTGGGATTCCTAAGATCTCTTCATTCTATCCTTAGGAATCCATAATCAGTCTTTACCCAAATCCCCTATATTTTCAACCTCTTCTGTAAGCATTTCTTTAGCTTTTTTTTTTTTTTCTGACAGAAATCTGACTCTTTCATGCCACTCTTCCTACTGGACTCTTCCTACTGGAGCTAGAAATGTCTGAAGGGGGTAGTGAGGAGCAATGATATTTCTAGCTCCAGTAGGAGCTTCAGACAATTCCTCCTCTGGCCTTTCTGAACACTCAGCTTTAAATCTGATGTTATCAGATTATATTATCGTAACACTGCCTTGCGGTTGTCATTTGCTGACACTAGATTCGTTTTCTTTCTTTATGAGGGTTTCAACCTCCACCCTACACTCTCCCCAGTATAACTAGTTTTAATTGGGATCATTGCAAAATGCACTTAAAAAGTATTTCCACTTCTCCGAAGTCTTGATTTTTCTCCGAGACTTCTCTTAATCTCACAATTACGTCAGCTGTTCACTGCTGTGGTCATTCACTGGTTTTGTTGGTGGTGGTGATGTGTATTTGTTTTAAAATGACCAATTCGGCAAGTCCTTTATGATCTTGATTACAGGGATTCACTGTCCAGCAATTCCCATATTTCTAGCCCATTTCTTCTAGAACATTGATTCCAATAATTCTGCAACTCCGTCAGGACTTCCAGTTTCTTGTTCCTAGCACCTTTTCCTTGTCCCTCATCTTCTAACTGTTCTCACTCCATTCCTTGCTCAGAATAAACATCCCCTGAGTCCCTTTTCCCTGACTTGTTTCATTTTATTTGCTTGGAAAAAAAAATTATTTACTTTGAATCTGAAAACATGCCAGCAAGTCTGGAGGAGAAGACACAATCATGCTAACTGGATACACAATTAATACACAGCCATAAAACTTAAGGGGGTTCTTGATGCTGTTAGAAAAGCCTATCTTTGCCTGAACCTCTTCTCTTTTTCACTCTGCTCACCTGCTTCGCATGTCTCCTCTCTTTTCAAGCCTTCTTCCATTTTCATTTGCAGCTAATTATCTTGATTCCTATTTCTTTGAGAAAAAGTTAACCAATTGCTAGAAAACACCACAAATTTCCACAGTCACAGGCACACACACATACACATGACTGTCTCACATACTCTGTTCTCCTACCTGTTACCATAGATAAAACTACCCATACTCATGCCTGAAATCAACTCCTCCATTTGGACACTAAATTCCACCCCCTCGTGCCTGGTTTTTAAATATTTATCCAGAAATTCTACCCCTTTTTCTTATCTGTCAAATCCCCACCTCAAATATCCATCCTAGATAATTATTTTCACAGTTACACATGTAACCTTAACTTTAAGAAAGCATATATTTTCCTCACATATTAAAAAATATTATATCTCTTAGTGGGTTGTTTGTACATAGATGTTAGTTTTATTATCATTACATAATATTACATATTACATAAAAGTTGCATATATGTGTATCACATGCATATATTACATATACATCACTTTTTTGTGTATATATAACAATTCACAACAAAATCTTTAAAAGAAAAATAAGAAAAAAATATGGCATTTAGAGGGTGACCAATTTATTTTCTCATTGGGATGAATTTCCATTAAAAATTACTCTAGGGGCACCTGAGTGGCTCAGTCGGTGAAGCGCCTGACTCTTGATTTCAGCTCCGGTCATGATCTCACAGTTCATGAGATTGAGTCCCCTGCCGGGCTCTGTGCTGACAGCATGGAACCTGCTTGGGATCCTCTCCCTTTGCCCTTTCCCCACTTGCACGCTCTCACTCTCTCTCAAAATAAATAAATAAACTTAAAAAACTTACTTCAAACATTCAAACCACTTGCTTGCATGTGCGCACACACATGGAAGATTTCATGAATCAATCCGAGGCAAACCACCCCCAGGTTTACAGGGTGTTGAGAATGAGAGAGCATCTATGTCCAGGAGACCATGAAATACAGCTAACAAACTTCTAGGTCAAGAGCACTTCTCAAGGCCCTATTTCCATCAGAAGGGGCTGTCAATATCTTTCTATTTTCTATTGCAGTCTGCCTTAATAACTCAGTTTAATTTTTGACACTCCGATTTTTCACTGTTTCTTAACATGTACTTACTTCTCTAAATAGTCTTTCTTGACCATTGCTCCCTCAGAGGGAGTTACTTCCTCCATTCACTTTACTTCTAATTTACTTCATTTCCCCACTGATCACCAATAATATATGTGTGTGTGTTTGCACGTGTGTTACATCTGTATCTGTGTGGCCATGCTTCTACATTGGCTAGATTTTGAATTACTTGACCAAACGGCTAGTTAATTGGTCTTTGTGTCCCTGTGTCTTCCATAGCCATTTAAATCAAAGTGTTAAAAATTTGAATGAAATTATAAAACTAATCTCCCCAAATTTCCATTCCCATTTTTACGTGTCTAGTCTTTTCTAATATAACTTTTGCCTCGTCTATCGAATCTTCTTTCTACGATGGCTTCCCTGACAATTTAATCCAAACTGCAGTCCTCTTTTTTTCTGAAATAATATAACACTTATAACGTGTATATCAAAACTTAGCACAAATATAGACGACAGATGATGGTAAGAGATTATTGCTATCTCAGCATGGATGCTGGTAGCTGATAAGAACTCTGGCCATATTCTCTCAAGATGTCTTCTAATCCCAAAACCTGTTCAAGAGTGAAGAAAAAAGGCCATGCAACAGATTGTTTGGGCTATGCTAATTGAGTATAAATTCACAGTCTTGGCTCAGAACTTCCTTTTAGTGTCTATGAACACATTGGTTAGAAGCCAATTATTTTACTGTGATATTATTCCAGAAGCACCCAACTTTTTCATGAAGACACTGTGTCTCACGAAAGTCCTCTGTAGTTGCCTTCCTTCTTCCCCAAACATTCAGGAACATTCTTCTTACTCATCTCTTCCATCCATAGAAATGTCAGCAAAAATAAGACAGGATATATATATACATATACATGTATATGTATATGTATATATATATACATGTATATGTATATATATTTTGCTTAGATCTATGATCTAACTATCTTTACTGCTATCTTCACTTGCAAGCCTCTAAAAATGGACTCTTGTAATATTTTTCTTGGGTGGTATTGCTTTTAACCCCCATAGTAAACTTTATTTTCTGTTTTATTTTTTTAATGTTTGTTCCAAACTTATGCTCATTGCTCCACACTTAAAGAATATTTATTTGTCCCTTGACAGGAGAAGGAACCACTGAAGCAGACATTATTTTTTAAAAAGAGATCATGAAATTCCCCCACAGTAATAAGTCACTAAATAGAAAAGGATGACCACTACATCAAAATAATTTTCTAGTAATTTATAACTGAAAACTCAAACTTTCTGTTTCCACAAGTTTCTTTTCTGTCTCCAGTTTTAGTCTAATATCCAAAGCACACTGGAGAAAATAGTCCTCTGATCATTTCAGAAAACCATAATTACTTGCAGCGGAACTGATCCCTGAACTCAGGTCTTAGCAGGTAAAGAAAAAAGCAATCAGCTCATTTTTAAAGGCTAAAAAATAATCATGATTTTTATGTGCTTTTCCCCTTTTACTGCCATTTCATATATAATATGCTAGTAATTTCAGTGGGAAGGGTGCATTTTATGGAGTGGAGGATTTTATTTTATTTTTTTTTATTTTCCCATAATGTTCTTTCTATTACTAACCTCTGATGTTATTAAATCCCACTATGATATTTTTTCTTGTAATAAAGCCTATGAAGGTACAATTTTTCAAAAATTTCATTAAGACCAGCCCATGAACTACTTCCTGACTTATTCCTGTGTGGACAGAGTTCCTCACATCTTCCCACCTCCTGGCGCTCACCCTCCATTATGTCTGAGAAAAGAAATCAGATTTGCAATTTTCTTGTTAGTGCAGTGAAAAGGGGATTCGTAGTTTTCAAGAAAATCCTAAGTATTATTTACGCTAGTTTGAATTAATATAGTTGCCAGGATATAAGATTTTAAAGTTTTTTATGAATGTGGAGAATACCGAACAATGTTTTAAATTAAAAAAAAAAAAAAATAGACCTGTCATGACTTCTATGTGCCACAATGAAACTAAGGAAAAAAAAAAATATATATATATACATATATATTACATATATATAAGTATATATATTACATAATATATACATATATATTACATATATATACATATATATTATAATATATATTATAATTATATATGTATATGTATATTACATATATATAATACATATATACATATATGTAATATATATGTATATATTATATATACAATATACACAATATATATACAATATATATTATGTATATAATATATATGTATATATTATATATATAATATATATATATTCACCTTATTTATCCATTTTCAAAAAAAAGGATTGAAATAGGAATGAATTATGTGTGTTGCTTTTTCAAAGACCAGTTTTATAGAAGAAACACTAAGGATCACTTTCGTTTTGCTTTATGTTGGGAAATATATCTCCAATATTAAAATATCATGTTCCCTTTCTTCTAAATTACCCCTCCCCCCATTTTTCTATTATTGGAAGTCAGAATCTTTTAATGTCTGGGTCAAGGATAACCAAAGGTCCTACTTACTTATATACTTCAAAATGACAATTTTTCTTTTATGTTTCCTTTTGTTTATGGTTCATTTCCTGAGGGAACTTTTGTGACTGCTCCCCATATCTGGTTTCCCCTTGTCTATCCCTTTAGCCTCACCAGTTGTCACTCCAGACAGTTCACAGATCGCCTGGTCTCCTTGACGCTGAATAATCGAGGGCCTGTGAGTCACTGCCTTCCAAGAAGAGTGCTTTCTCCATTCATTTTTGAAATGACAAAAGTGTAGAAATGGAGAACACAGTAGTGGTTGGCAGTGATATAAGGTGTGGGAGGGAACTAAGTGTAGTTCCAAAATGACAACACAAGGGATGCTTGAGGTAATGAAACTGTTCTGTATCTTGAATGTGACGGTGATCACATACACGTGATAAAGTTCATTAGAACTAAACACATATACAAACACAAATGAAAGTAAAATGGCAGATATCTGTACAAGATGAGTGGATCATATCAAAGTCAATCATCCAGACGTGGTATTGTATACACGTTTTGACATTAATACAGTGTCACATTCAGGGAAATTAATCAGATAATTGCTCCAAAGGTCCTCTCTGTGTTCTTTGTCACAACTGCATGAAAAATTACAAACACCTCAAAATGAAAATTTTAATTAAAAAAATAAATAAACTTGGGCCACCTAAGTGTCCAACTCTTAATTTTGGCTCAGGTCAAAATCTCACAGTTCATGAGTTCAAGCCCCTCAAAGGGCTCTGCACTGACAGTGTGGAGCCTGCTTGGGATTCTCTTTCTCCCTCCTTCTCTGCTTTTCCCCTGCTTTCTCTCTCTTTCTGTCTTTCTTTCTCTCTCAAAATGAATAAATAAATTAACTAGCTAAAAAAAATAAATAATAAACTTGACAAAGTTGTATGGTTCATTTTTTCACAAATGAGATACAGAATATTCACCCACAAATTTTGTATAAATTCTACAGAGCTACTGTAGTCAATAATAGTGTTATTGAGGAAACTAGACGATAATTTCCATTCTTATATTTCATGCGGATTTAGAGAAAACCATACTCTATAAATAGATGGAGTATACCGCAGTCCTCTGATTTGTAAACTTTGGAACTTCTGGATTTAAAGGGAAATATTAATAATACAGATGTTATCATTAATTAATGCAACTCATAAAAATACTATTTGCTATACTTATTAGAACTGAAATGATAGCAGCATCACCAAATGCAACATAAATAATTCAACATCTAGTAAAAACCTACTCTTTTAAGAAATATGGAAAAGTGGAGACAGAAATGATACAGAATGTTGAAAGCTCACACAGATATTGAAATCATGCTATAAATAAGACATTTAAATGTCATTCAACCCTTATTATTCTAGTATTTTGTTCCTAAAATAAGGGCGTGCTTTTAATGTTCTCCTTCAATTATTTTTAGATTTATCTTTTAAAATTTAGTGAGCCTTTAACATACCTCCTGGATCCTTGAAATTAACTATATTTAAATAATAGCATTAATTTTCCTAGCTGCAATAACTTTTTTTAAGAAAATCACACTTTATTACTTTAAACTTAGCACATCATATAATGTCATTCTTCACTGAAGATAGGTCACCATGCATGACCTTTCTCATAATGAGCATAATATCTCACAAAAAATCACAAATAGTCATTATGTTCTTCACTTAGGCAATAACCTCAAAAATACTTGGATTAAATACTTTCTGAAACAATAGCATTAAATTAAAAAAATCTTTCTAATCTTCTTATTCACCATGATGGTAAAACAAAACAAAACCAAACCCTCAAGTGTGACATCTACATTTGTCTTTCATAATTTTTATTTTCTTCACCAAAAGTGAACAATTTAATTTTAAAATACCTCCACATGATTGGCATGTACAAATAAAGGGTAAGTATATGTTCATTGAAATTTTGTTGTTGTTGTTGTTGTTGCTGTTGTTTTTGTTGTTGTTAGAATTAAAAACTGTGCTTGGCCAAACTCACATGAATACAACTATAAGGCCTTAAAGGAGAAAAACTCTATGAGTAACCCAAAAGACAGCACAACACCATAATTTTGAGCCAAGTGACCCTAGCACGTGTCACAGAAACGTAGAAGATACAATGGATCAAATTTTTCTGAAGCTCAAAACATTTCATTTAAATTCTCCCAACGTTTTCTTTAATAAACGAACATTTACCTAAAATTTCAATTTCTCCACATATGACTTCCTACTTATACATCCATTACCACTTCTTAGCCAACAACTCATAAAAAAGTTGGTGCTCTGGGAAATGGACAGGTCACATTTACCTTCTACTTTATGGCCTCTGACTTATTTTTTTAATGTTTATTTATTTTTGAGAAAGAGGCAGACAGAGTGTGAGTCGGTGGGGGGATGGGGGCAGAGAGAGAGACACACACAGAATCCAAAGCAAGCTGCAGGCCCCAAGCTGCCAGCACAGAACCCGACACAGGGCTCGAACCCACAGACTGTGAGATCATAACCTGAGCCGAAGTCTGACTCTTAACGGACTGAACCACCCAGGTGACCCTGGCCTCTTTTTATAAGGTTCAGTTTCATGTATTTAAAATTGTATCATTTATAGAAATCTACAGAGAACATGATATTATAGATATGACATACTGTATTTTGTTACATTTAAACCCCAAAGAGCATGTAAATTACCCCATTACACGTTTTATGAATGCTTAATTTATTTAGTAAAAGAAGAAATGTGTTGTCAAATGGGAACAATATTGGGAGGAATTTTATGAACTATGTTGATTCCAACAAGAGAATAAATTAATTTGTTTAATTGGCTTGTGATAAGCTGTTTCAGAAAGAATACTAAAAATGGCTTCACTTTCAATATAAGAAATTTGGCAAAGAGGACGATATCATTAAAACAACCAAACTAAAAGGTGTATGACAACAGCACAGAGCTCATAAAGGCAGAAGATGAAGCCAGCTACCAATTTAGAAGGAACTGAGAGCAATCTAATTTTATACGAAACCAGAGCATATCTAAGAAAAGCAAAAACATTTTTCTTTACTTATCAGTTTCTTTTTGCCATTGTCACAAATTGCCACAAATTTAGTGGCTTAACAAATGTAAATTTATCCTCTTTTGTTCTGAAGGTCAGAAGTCCAAAATAAGTCTTAAGAGACCCAAATCGAGGTGTAATCAAGGCTGGTTCTTTCTAGAGGCTCCAGGGGAAGGTCCACACCCGGCTAGCTTTCAGAAGCAGCTAAAGTTCCTCACTCTTGTGGCCACATCCCTTTAATCTCTGCTACTTTTCTTACATTGCCTTCTTCTCCTGCTCTAGCTGAATATTCCTCTGCCTCGCTCTTAATAGGACACTTGTGATTATACTTACCGCCTACACAGATAACTCAGAGGAATCTTCTGAAAATCTTCAACTTCACCACATCCGCAAATTCCTTTTTTGCCACATATGCAACATGAACAGGTCGTAGGGTTTAGGACCGGGATATTTTTGGTGGCCATTATTACCATAATCTCTTGTCCTCCAGTTTCTTGAGTGTGACTTCATGGAATACTTAAAAGTCATCAATCTAGTCTCTTTCACAGAGTATTTCAGGAGCAGAATTAATGTGTCAAACTAGGGAGCTATCAAAGTATATATAGGAAGCCTTTGGCTTCCTGTGGAGCACAAAGCAAGGATGCACATATGGCTATTTCACACCCAGATTAGTCCTTGTTCACACTTTAAGAATCTAAGGTCTATATATAGAGCTATATGCCTTGCTGGTTATTCATGAGCATGTTTAAAATTCTTATAGATCCAAATTATAAATAGAATCCATTGCATTTGAAAATCTTTTTATGATTAGATTTGCTTTTGTGGACTCAGTCCTTCCCTGTGGGTTGTCTTAGTAGGTGTGTGTCTAGCGATCTTATGTTATCATATACTTAGATGCATCATGTTAAAATAATTTTCTGATTATTGTGTGTGCATTCATCTTGCTACTACATCTGGATTGAAAACACCTTAAGGAATAGAACCAGGTATCTCACTCCATATGTATTCTGCAGCTGCACCAGCATATATCCATCCTTAAAGACAATCTTTGGAAAAAAAAAAAAAAACTCCTTTCCCCTACATGGCTTCGGGAGCCATCTCACATATTTGAATTTGTTATCTGTGGTTCAGTAACACGTGAAATTCTCCTACCCTCTTTTTACGATACTAACTGAGGGGTTCACACCTTTGAAGAACATTTCAGGTTAGCATTCTCCAATTTTTCCTCTGAGGACACCTACTGCTGTGTAACCAAAGTTTGATAACCCAAGACAACATAACAACATAAGGACGATGTCATGATGGTTTATGAAACAAAATATATTTAATGCAAGCCTTCTTTTGTTTTAATTTCATGTTCATCCAAGTAAGATGTGAGTATAAAACAGTAATTCATGGGGCGCCTGGGTGGCTCTGTCGGTTGAGCCTCTGACTTCGGCTCAGGTCATGATCTCACAGTTTGTGGGTTGGAGCCCCGCGTTGGGCTCTGTGCTGACAGCTCAGGTCCCAGAGCCTGTTTCAGATTCTGTGTCTCCTTCTCTCTCTGTCCCTCTCCCGCTCATGCTTTGTCTCACTCTATTTATCAAAAATAAATAAATGTAAAAAAAAAAACAAAACAGTAATTCATATCAGCTAATGATCAGTTCCTGGTACCATACCTATAAATATTGTGAATGCCATTCCCAGCTTTGTTTCAATTGGGGGTCTCTAAAAGTACTTTGTTTTGTATACAATAAAAGTAATGGGGCGCCTGGGTGGCTCAGTCGGTTAAGCGTCCGACTTCAGCTCAGGTCACGATCTCGCGGTCCATGAGTTCGAGCCCCGCGTCAGGCTCTGGGCTGATGGCTCAGAGCCTGGAGCCTGCTTCCGATTCTGTGTCTTCCTCTCTCTCTGCCCCTCCCCTGTTCATGCTCTGTCTCTCTCTGTCCCAAAAATAAATAAACGTTAAAAAAAAATAAAAAATAAAATAAAATAAAATAAAAGTGATATTAGATTTAGTCTTTTTTTGTAGTTTTTTTAATATAGCTATACTAATAAAAATCAACATAAAAACTTAGGTCAGTTCTCTCTAAATATCTATCTATCTATCATCTATCTATCTATCTATCACCACATATCTATTCATTTATTTATCCTATATTTATTATTACTTATTAAAATTTTATAGTTCAGGAAGTCCAAAAATTTGCTAACAAACATCTTACATTACTTCAATACTTCATAGACTGACCCACTATAACAAGGGGTTAAACTGAGATTTTCATTCCCTAGATAAAGTAGCTTTGTTCGTTTTCTTTAATTTTACCAATGGAAACTTTTTAAGGATGAGTTTACCAGAAAACAAAATGTTATTAGTATAATTTTTAATGTCATGTTGCCATAGATAGTAAATGAGATAAAAATGTTTCAGTTCAATTTTTTTTTTTTTGTCTATAGCTCAATTTCTAAAGTCTCTAATGCACTGAATTTGAAATTGGAAATCAGCCATGAAACAAGATTAAAATAACTCGTAAAATCAAAAGAAACTCGACCTGCAACACCAAACACTCCACACAGGTTTATAAACACACTGCTTTAAAGGTGATAGCAAATGTGTTAAATGTGATAGACAGTGAGGTAGGATGAACAGTACGTAAGTGCCGCTTTCAGAAACTTACAAGGATAGCCATGCAAGGGTAATTTGGTATGTTGAAATATACATTTTAGATCCTCATGTCTTGAAGTTAGTGAAAGTCTCTAAGGCCCTCTGGCCCAATCCCACTACCTGTAGAAACACCTCCTAACATCTCTCAGCACAATTCAACTTGTTCTGCTTAGAGCTTGCATGATCAGAAAGCTTTCTACCCCAGCCTGTTGAATGCAAAGTGTCAGGTGTTCTAGATGTCCTCCTGAAATGGAACACGGTCCTTCATTTACTAGTTTTACTTCTTGTTCTTGTTGTGTCTCTGAAGCCAGAAAACCTGCCTAACCTCTTTGTAACATGTACGAATTCAGATACCTTCAAAATCATCAGGTCTTTTTTTTTTTTTTTTAACATTTTTTATTTATTTTTGGGACAGAGCGAGACAGAGCATGAACGGGGGAGGGGCAGAGAGAGAGGGAGACACAGAATCGGAAACAGGCTCCAGGCTCTGAGCCATCAGCCCAGAGCCTGACACGGGGCTCGAACTCCCGGACCGCGAGATCGTGACCTGGCTGAAGTCGGACGCTCAACCAACTGCGCCACCCAGGCGCCCCCATCAGGTCTTTTTTTTAGTTTTCTCTCTTAAGTGTGATAACGTCCGCTTTCAGCCATGGACTTTCATCGCTTACCATGAGGCACACAAAGAACTGAGAGAAATATTTACTTTATTTTTATACTAATTTTATTTATTTTTTTAATTGAAGAAAATATTACATACAAAAAAAGCGTTCAGATCTTAAATAGACAGACTGATGAGTTTGCCTTGTATGCCCACCGAACAAGACAAGATATGGAATATTTGTTTTGCTTCCAAAAGTTGCCTTATACCACGTTTCAGTTGTTTTCCTCCCTGAGGAGCAACCACTGATCTGCTCTATGTCACTCTGAAGTAGAGAGATACCAGTTTGACATCTGTCAGGAAGTGAGGAAGAACTCCAAAATTTTGTCATTAAGATATGTACATATAGAGAAAATAAATTCCATATAACGTATCTAAAAGATGTTTTCAGGGGGGAGAGAAGCAAACGAAACTCACCTCTTATGAGTATTTCTACAAAGAGAAAGTAGTATCTATGCAATAAGTGAGCTTTCCTAAGATAGATTTGTAACTGGTAATCACCACACGCTCATTAAGAAAAAGGGTTTGACAGAAATGCCTGATTTTGCTCTCCTTTTCAAAACTGTAATTCCTTCCGTTAACCGTAAGAGGGCGGTGCCTTTGTGTATTGGTTTCTGTATTAATATGACTGTATTTATCCTACTGAGTAACTAAATTGACTGGTGATTTCACTCTGGACATTACACGCACAAGATGAAATGCTTGTGGTGTGTTTTTTGTTTGTTTGTTTGTTTTAGATGATTCCTTCCAGAGGCTCAGCCATGATGGTTACATAAGACAGGGAACGTGTATCTCTTTATGAATATTTCCCCGAAAAAGTTATCTCTGATAAACCAGATGTATAGGTGATTTTGTTCTCTAAATATCTCTCAAATACGGCAACTGTACCAGCTTCATGCTTATTTAAACCTCATTTGAAACATTACAACAATCCCTAAGCAACCAATATTCCCTGCATATGATGGCATTGCTCTGATCTAAATCATGTCCCTTCTCCGTTTACAGTCCTCTAATGGTATCCTTCTGCTGAAATGGTAAAGATTACATATTAAACCTTTGCTTCTTCTGACTGCACAATCTTTATCATTCTCTCCATTCCAACCCTATGACCAAATTTCAGTCTCTCCTTTCATAGAGCTTTTGCACATGCTCTTCCTTCGTTCCTTCCCATGCCATCTAGTTAATGCCTGTGCTTCCTTCAGACAAGACACCCTTTTTTTTCTTTTAGTTTATTTATTTATTTTGAGAGACAGAGAGAAAGCAAGCAGGAAGGTCAGAGAGAGAATCCTAAGTAGGCTCTGTACTGTCAGTGCAGAGCCCCATGTGGAGTTGGAACCCACAAACCATGAGATCATGGTGTGAGCTGAAATCAGGAGCCAGACATTTAACAAACTGAGCCACCCAGGAGCCCCCAGATAAGACCTTAATAATTAATACGTACAAGGTTTCTTTAAGTCAAATATCCTTATTTTTTTTTTAATGTTTTTAATCTAAGAGTGAGAGAGAGCTTGAGCTGGGAAAGGGCAGAAAGAGAGGGAGACACAGAATCTGAAGCAGGCTCCAGGCTCTGAGCTGTCAGCATAGAGCCCCACGTGGGGCTCCAACCGGTGAACTGTGAGATCATGACCTGAGCAGATATTTTAAGCTCATCTGCTGACCCCTCTCTGTTGCAGCAATTGTCACAATTGATATTTTATTGTTCTCATGTAATCACTTGACCAACATTCATCTCCTCCCCTCTGAAGAAAGAGGCTATACGTGGGACTCATTTATCCCCAATATGTTGCACAAGATCTAGTAGGTAGTAGAGGGTTAATAAACATTTTTTTTAATTACTTAATAAGCCTGTTGATAGTGAAGAGGAGGACAGAAATCAGTCAGTGGCTATGGGCAGTTCTGATAAATTGATCAAAAGAAGGGTGATTGTATAATCAATTTATAGCATTTGATTGTACCAGCTAAAAATTTAGTTAAGATAGTTAAAAAATAAAATGTCTTTCAGTTGCTTCACTTAGTAGTCAGTTTGTTGACTAACACCCAGACATTTACTTTCACTAACAATGGAGATTAAAATATTTAATGGGGCAGCTGGGTGGCTCAGTCGGTTAAGCATCTGACTTCAACTCAGGTCATGATCTCATGATCCATGGATCCAGAGATCCATGAGATCTCTGCCCCTCCCCTGCTGATGCTCTGTCTCTTTCTGTCTCTCTCAAAAATAAACATTAAATTTTTTAAATAAATAAAAATAAAATATTTAAGATATTTTACTATGTCAAAGAATACTAAAATACCAATTGACTTTCATAACTATACTTATCACCTGAATTTAAATTATATATATAAGTGAATATCATCAATCACTCAAGGGTTTTTAAAGAATAGTATAAAATAAGCATGGATAAACATATAGAGTCAAAATCATACTATGTGCACTAATCACTAGTCTCAGAATATGTTCATTTGCAGGTATAAAATATGAATACTGTATAACCATGGTTTTCCTGTTAAGATGAAAATATAATGAAAATTTCTTGGACAAGAATCCACTTTATATGTATTTTTAGAGTACAAAAATATTAAAAGACCATAGTTTAACAAGCTTGTGTAAACAGGTCTCAGTATGAACAGAAACCATATATCTCCCAAGGAAGAGACGTTTTAAAAAACTGATAAGTCAGGGTCTCTACCAAGAGTAGTAATGTGAGGTTTTGCCCAGATTCAAAGCTATAGGAATAGGACAGGCTAACTCAGGTAAAGAGAAAAAAGAACTGTCCTGAAAGAAACTAAGTCATTTCCCTTACACTCTGTTGCCTCTCTTCCTTCTCTGTGTTTCTAAGGATATTCTGTTTGCATAATTCAAGGTTCAGGAAAGCTAAGGGAATACAGCACTCAATATAGACTAGACATAAGATGTGATCATTTCTCCAAAATACAGGGTCCTGCAGGACCAAAATATGGCTCCAAGCTGTTGCCATGACAAATTTCTAAGCATTGCACAATGCCCCCCCCACCACTGCAAAGCAAAAACCAAACAACCAAAACAAACAAACAAGAAAAACACTTCAGTCATTTCATGTAGATAAGAAACTCTCAGCAGAGATAAGGGATTTAGTAACATTTTTAAAGTGCTTCCCAGCCTCTTACAGAAAGCACTCAGTTTTGTTGTTATATATAGATTTAAATATATATATATATATATATATACATATATATATATATATATATATATTTTTTTTTTTTAAGAGAGAGAGAAAGAGGAAGAGCTCAAGCAGAAGAGAGGCAGAGAGAGAGAGAGGGAGACACAGAATCCAAAGCAGGATCCAGGCTCCGAGCTGTCAGCCCATAGCCTGACACAGGACTGAACCCATGAACTGCCAGATCATGACCTGGGCTGAAGTCTGTTGCTCAATTGACTGAGCCACCCAGGTGCCCCTGTTATATAGATTTAAGCATCTTTATATTACTGTACCATACAGAGTATGTAGAAGAAATAGTAGCGTTGCCTGATTCTGTAGAGTGCCAAGAGAAGTGGAAATTAAAAAAAAAAAAAAATTAAAATGCAAAAATACCCAAGCTCTTTGTAGTAGTAATGGATTGAAGTCTTCATGTTTAAAGACTAATACGAAAATTTGTTCTCAAAGAGTTTGCAGTCTTACACGAGAAACTGAACTTGAATATGGCAAAGTACAACAAATGAGTATAGACGTTTCATAAAAGATCTTTGGGCCAAGAACCTTTAGAAATGCATGTTCACATGGAGAACAGGAACATTCTGTCTAGCATTTCATCTCGATTTGTACCACTCCGATGTTTGGTGAGATTTCCCTACCATGTGAGATTTGTCTTAAAGTTTCGCTCTACTAAAAAAATAATAAGGTTTTGATTTATTAAAATATCTTCGAGTTCTGTTTCTAATATTTCACAAAATTTCAGACCGCTCAATTCTTTCCTGATGAAGGATTGATCTGATCCAGTCTGACCATGTGTAGCTATTCTCACTCTTTCCTTTCAGTTGAAGAATCCACGCACCATCTCATGCACAGATCGCTGGGATGGGAAAGTTAGTCTTTCCAAGTTGAGTACCTACTCAAGAGAAAAATAAAGGGATCCCTTGTGTTTTGAAATCTTTTTAATAACTAAAAACATTGCAAAAGGTAAGGCCATTAATTTGCATATTTTGTATTAAGATACAGGGGAATAACCCTCAAGAAACACCAAATGATTCCTTTATGTTTTATGGACACAAAATGATATCAGCATTTTAAGTCAATCAAACACGTTGATTTGTCTCATTTCTGCTTGTTAGAGATTTTTCAAATAACAAAGGCCAAACCAGACATTAAACTCTGTCTCTAGTCAATGACACTCTCGATGTATGAGTCATGCTGTGGCAAGAAACAAATCTCCTCAGACGTGTTGAATTTCAGAGAATGTAATTCAGTAACTGGAAGAGGTGTGGACAGGACCCAGGGAACCAGCTGGGGAGTTGTAACAGTCTAGCTACCTCAAGACTAAAGGAGTGGAGAGACAAGGTTATCATGGGCTGGCGAGAGCTGGAATCATAGTGGAGGACCACCTATCTAGACCTGTAAACATGGAAAGAAGCAGCTATTCCACGACCTGAATTGTGAAACAGGGGAAAAGAGAAGAAACGTCCTGAACCTGTTGTTCCTCTTGTCCTCTGAAACCTTGCGAGTGTCTTCTTTTAGGTGAACTGCAAGCCAGAGGTCAAGGGAGGCTGGAGTTGCAGCCTGCAAGGGTGAGAATCCTAGAGCACAGAGAAAAGAGAAAGAACAGAGAACAGAACGAAATCAGGGTAAAGTGGGGAAATTTTAGAATAACCAGCTTTTCTTCTTACAAAAATCCCCACTCACAGAATGCATTTATGGGTATTCAACTGTATTAACCTTTGTCCAGCTCCTCTCTCTTTAGAGATTATATCTCTTTCACTCCACCCCACTAAGTCATTTCCATTAATTTTATTATGCAAAGTATAGACCTGTTTCCTCTGATTTTTCTTCTTGGCCTTCCCTCCTTTCTTCAATATCCGAGACTTATTAATATGTTCTGCTATGGAGCCACTCCAGGTTTGGCTCTTCAGCTGGAAACAATTAGCCGTGACTTGGGAATTTCTAACACTTCCTTCTTGCTTCTACTGATGCTCTGCACTGAAAGATAAGAGCAATGGAGATATTTCGCTCCCACTGAGATGAATTATGCCATCCTCTACACCTAGCTATCTACCCACCACATACACAGGGATGGAAGTAGTTAATATCAATTTTGTTTCAAATCGCATTTCCCTACCCCTGCCTTCTTCATTACTGTTGTTGATGTTAGAAATTAACCAAATCTGAGAAGGGCTTGAGAGATGGGCTTATCAGAGAGGTGATAGAAATTAGGATATTTCTGTAAAATATCCTAAAAATTTAGGTGTCTATGGGCTACAATTTTGTATTGTTAATTTAAGGAATACCAATATTTAATAAAAAGTATTTGCTCGCTGTATATAATTGCTTATTGATAGGATAAACAAAGTTGGCTCTCACCTCTTGACAAGACTTACTACTAGTAGTTAAGTCAGAAAAATCTTTATTCTAGCTTAGAAGGGTCAGAGAGAAGCAAATATTAATGTTAATTTTTTTCAGCCATTAAACACACCTTATTGACAGTGAGTAAAAATAGTGAAAGGCTGGGATATGTTAATTAGCAATATAATGGTGCAAAGAAAGTGGTTAAGAAAGAGCTAAGGAAGTAGTAAGTTTCATGTGTTCTCAGGATATCATATCACTGTTTCCTTTAGTGTTAGTTTGGATAATGCAAACTGCTGGAAAAAGCAGACCTAACAACTCATAATGCTGAAACCCAAAGGAAGTTAATTTCTCACTCTCCTGTTTAAGTTAGATTTTCCTGGTTCATGAGTGAATTATCTCCACGATCCAGGGAAGTAGATTTTTCCATCTTGTACTTTTCCATCACTTTCAGCCTTTTGTTGACTGGATCTTGCTAGAGGAAAGAATGAGAGATGTTCTGCAGTGGCCATTTTAAACAGGTCAGTGATAAAATATTCTTCCCTGGCTGGATAGAGCTCAATTACCACCCTGCTCTTGGTATCCTGATGGGGAGGGGGGTGGAGGTGGGAGGGACATCCATTTTTAAAAAACATTCACATAACAATAACATGAAGGACTTTGATTCACATTGCATTGGCTAGCACTCAATCATGTGGCCAAGTCTAAGTTCAAAGAAGACCGGGAAATATAGGCTAGGTATATACCTCAGAAGAAGAGAAGATGGATTATTTTTACTGAATACTAGCAATTTCTATTGCATAGGGACTAGAGGACTACAAGAATGACTACTTAACTCTGTAACTCTTTCTAAACATGCATTTGCAATTTTTGTTTTTAAGGTTTAAATTTGCTCTGGAGTGAAATTCTAAGATAAAAGATAAGCTCATCACTTCTATGTTTGATGATTTTAAATGTACACATTTAATCAGTGTAGATTGGATTCAAGTAACTTGTCTTGCCTGTAAATTTGGGTAATTGCATGGGGACAGATTTTTTCCTTGTTTTATTTTCAGATATACTCATCTATTTATATGTAATAGTGTTAAGAGCTACAGTTAAAAAGGGAGAATGAAAATAAATTTCTTTCTACCTCTTTAGAAAACTTGTTTTTATGTACTTATTGCTTCTGAAAACTTGAATATTATTTTAACAATATTTAAAGCCAATCTACAGTCTATTTCAGTTTTGTTACTTCTTCCAGTTCAGCGACATTTGTCATGCGTCTACTAAATGTCAGACATGGTGCTATACGTTGATAATATAATGATAAAACACAGATTTTTTTTTCTTTGCCCTACACAATGTTTACATTCTTGTGTGGTAAAATGATAGCTATCAGTTGAATGCTTGCTAAATTTTTACTTACTCTTCAAAAGTAGGGTAGATGTTATTACCTCCATCTTATGAACAAAGTCCTTTAAACTCAGAGAGAAAAAACTTGTCCATGATTTGGGGATTTATAAAAGTAAATATGGAACAAAACGCTAACGTCATTATTGACACCCTTCCAATCTCTTCATATCACATATGGCAGTTATATTTTTCGTATTTAACTAACATTGCATCATAAGATGATCTGTTCTTGCAATTTCAATGGAAAGTAAGTACATTTCAAAATTTAGGTTTCTGTATTTAACTTCAAACCATCTCCTATTCTCATTTTCAAATAAATTATGTTTTATTCTAGGGATCTCCCCTCCATTTTCTAACGAAACTATTCTCCTCAACTGTAGCTTTTTAAATTTCTTTTTTGTTCATGGTGGAGAGATTATTTGCTATTTTTTTTAAACAATGAATAAACAGTGCCATCTTCTGTTGATGTTTTATTCAACAATTGGGAATAAAGAATTGAAAGATTGGGTTAATATAGATCAGCAAAAAGAAGCAAATAATTTGGAGATTTTTATGATCTTGGCATAATGTATTACATCTTTGAACACTTGCAAAAAGGCTAATTATTTGAATGGCCTCTTGGGGCAAAGACATATTTAAAACAGTTCTGCGTGATTAATTATCCAAGACCTTTGAATATCCATTCAAACAATAGAGGGAAGGGAGGAGGGAGACAAGTGGCAGTGACAGAAACAGGTGGCAAGTGTTTGTAACAATTTGGTGTTAGCAGTGTTATAGAAATAAAAATTAATAATTTTTTCTGTTTTTATGCCATTAGGCAACCCCCCCTCATTTATTTATATCTTTACGAATATGTATTTGATTGTGAAAAATCCTCTAATTACTTATTTGCCAGAAGATGGAAAATAGGAATGTTTTCTTTTTAAATTTTTTTTTAATGTTTATTATTTTTGAGAGAGAGAAACAGAGAGACAGAGAGCACGCAGGGAAGGGGCAGAGAGAGGGAGACATAGGATTGGAAACAGGATCCAGGCTCTGAGTTGTCAGCACAAAGCCCCCGACGCAGGGCTGGAACTCACAGAGGGCAAGATCATGACCTGAGCTATAGTCGGCCTCCCAACAGACCCAGCTACGCGGGCTCCCCCGGAATGTTTTTTCAAATAAGCTTTTAAGATCCAATGTTAATGAATATTTGTTTAGCTGCATGTGGTTCATAGATTTCAAACTTAAGACATAAGAAGTAAGTCACATAAGTACAAATTATTTTTATTGATTAGCTAAGAAAACATATTTTTTAAACATCTTGATATTTGGAAAATATATATATTCAAATCCAATCAGTTCATCCATTGGAGCTTACTCAAAGAAAACAAAACAAACAAAATTTACCACCCGCTCCCCAACAAATGAAGCCTATATATCTGGCCATAATTTTATGACAACATTTGAGTCACTTTTAAAGCATTTTAAAAATAAAATATCTGGATGAGATTTAAGTTTTATGACTGGTAACATTGCCACTAAAGCATCAGCATTTATATTTTAAACCTAGGCCAGTAATTTTTCTTCTAAGGAATTTGAAGTAGTTAAAGGTAAGTCAATGAGAATTAGTGAATTGAAGTTTTCTTATCCATTACTCCAAAAGAATAAAAGCAGGAACATAGATTAAAGGCAGCTTCATTCCATGCTTCAAAAAATCTTGACTCTTGTCAAGCAAGGTTGCTTGCTATATATGATCACACGTTGTGTATTCAGAGACAAATCACTGGCAGAAACAGGTTAAAACGTGTGGGTGAAATTCAAAGCAGCAGTATGTGACCAGCACCCTTCACATACTTTAGAGGAAGAATAACCCTTTGTTTTTTGGCTAAATTATTTACAGTGCACTTTTTGCATGATTCTATTTCTTTAAGAGTTATTCTAATGTGTTAAGGTGGGTTTTGTTATATCCATCCTCTCCTAGATTAATATCCATTCTACTGATGAATCTCTCTAAAGGTTTCCCAAATGCACATTTTCACTTGAACTGTTGATTTTGTGTGATATTAGAGCAATCAGTGCTGGACAGAGATGATTGGAGTTGTATGAAATTAACAAGTTAAAAGGACTATGACTCCAGGGAGTGCTGGATATTTGGGATCTGAAAGGTCACTCGGTTTGAAGAAAGAATCTTCTATTTTTGAGTGCTTCATGTGGGGGTCCTCAGTCTGTTTTTAATGTGTGCTAATACCCATGCTCCATTCCCTGTTATCTAAGGGTATTATATGTTGATTTGAAAATATGAATCACACTTAGAAAACCCTCGATTTCATATTTGTATTGTTCCATTCAGAAAAACAGCAGTGTCCAAAAAGGTTTACTGTGACTAAGAATATTAGACTTAGGGAGATTGGAAAATAGGTATCTGCCATCATGTGTACAATTTTTTTGAGCTAAATGCTCTATTTAACCTTATAAAATAGAAAATTTTGTCAGTCAAAAATAGTCACATATTGGCAATTTCAAATGATTCAAGTAAACTAACGGGAGGAGAAATCACTCTTGAGCCTTTACCAAAAACAGTTCAATGTATAATTAAGAGATTTGAGAAAGAGTAGATTAATGAAATAAAACATAAGAATAATTTATAAGAGCCAGGAGTAATCGTTTATGCAAGAAAACTTCAAACTATATTTGGGTATTGCTGGAGATCAGGGATAGGGGAATACTCCAGACATGGAGACAACGTCATAAATATCTTCTATAGAATGTTTATACATTTTGAATCAGGAAGCCAATGTGTGGCCAAGGCTCTATCAGTCCCTGATGACCTTAATATATATCTGTATGGTAAAAAAAGAAAAAAAAAAAAAGTAAAATAAGATTATATATATCTCCAGAAAAAAACTTCACAAGTAATAATTTAGTAATATCAAATTAACATAAAACATGGAGGTAAAATTCAAAACACTAGTGTACTGTCTTAAAAATCTAAACGATTCAACAATTTAATAAGACATTTAAATTTTATTTTTTTAAGATTGTTATTTTTTTTTTGAGAGAGATAGACAAGGAGAGTGCATGCAGAGGAGGGGCAGAGAGAGAGAGGAGAGAGAATCTCAAGCAGGATCTGTGCTGCCAATGAAGAGCCCAGTGTGGGGCTTGAACTCACAACCATGAGATCATGACCCGAGCTGAGATCAAGAGCTGGATGCTTAGCTGATTGAGCCACCCAGGCATCCCTGATACGAGATATTTGGTAGAAAGAATTTAGTGTCACATTAGTGATTCATGCTGTACGGAGAATTTTTACATTTGCAAACAATAATCAAAGTGGAGGTAAGCTATGCATTTAGTGAGGATAATTTATAGGATCTGTTCTTTGAGTGTAAAGGAATCACACTGGAAAAGCTTTTTTCCTACACTGACTTGGGAAAGTATAGACATCTTAACTGGCACAGAAAATAATTTGGGATCAGGAATGATATATGAATAAAGAATAATTAGAATCATGAAAATAATTCAAATCATTGACAAGTAAAGTGGATTAATATATTTAAAATAACAAAAGTAAGATTTACAGAAATTAGCATTTCAATTTTCCAAGAGCTTCTCAGAGATTTGAAGTTTTCTAGGCAGTATAAAAATTTTTAAACTTATATGTTATGAAAATCATTAAAAAGCTATTTTTATTGTTGTGAGTTTGTGGCCCAAAGGGATGCCTTGATCACATCTTGCAGCTTTAGAAAATAACACTGATATCAGCTTGATGGATGGCATGATCTCTGATGGCAGAAGCAATTTCAGTGGCCCAATCAAGAAATTATGAATACGTGTCCCGATAATGTTACAATCAATGGAGTGGAAGTAATGGATACAAGTGACATAATAGAATATTTTTTAGACTTGGCCATGTGTTATACAAGGGAAGAATTGGAGATGATGCTGAGATTTCTAATTGGGATGATCGAGCAGGTGGTGATACTGTTAACCTAGAGAAAGGAAAGGAAATGAAAAGCCGTGTATTAGTTTCCTATTACCATGGTAACAAACTGCATATACTCTGTGTTTTAAAACAGCACAATTTATTATCATATAGTTCTGAAGGTAAGATGTCCAAAAGGGGTTTTAATCTCTGGGTTAAAATCAAGGTGTTGGTAAGACTTCATTCTTTCTGGAGGCTCTGGGGGAGAATCCATTTCCTTGCCTTTTTCAGCTTCTAGAGTTGGTCTATATTCCTTGGCTGCCATAATCACTTTCCGTCTTCAAAGCCTCCAATGGCAGATAGAGTCTTTCTCATTATGCTGTTTCTCTAATTCTGATTCCTGTGTCCCCTTCCTTCACCATTTAAGGACTCCTCTGATTACACTGGCTTAGCCCAGACAATCCAGAAAAATCTATTTTAAGCAAAACTGATTAGCAATCTTAATTACTTTTGCAAAATTAGTATTTCCTTGGGATACAACATGGCATATCCAGAAGTCCTGGGGATTAGGATGTGGACATTTTTGTCAAGGGCATCTATTTTTTTTCTGCTTACCGAAGTCAAGTTATACTGCAGCCAATGAAGGGCAGCAAAAGAGAAAGATAAGCTTTCAATCATACTGAATCTAAGATTCTGGCTCTATATCCAGATATAAATATCTAAGAAGCAATAGGAAATTTGGATAGACTCATTATTAGAAATTTCTCCAAACTCTTGGCCATGTATAAATAATGCTATGATTAACACAATACACATTTATTACTGCATGGCCAGGTCAGAAGTCTAGCACTGTGTGGTTTTGTTTTCTGCACAGGGTATCATGAGATTAAAATCAAAGTATCAGCCAGACTGAATTATCATTTGTTGTCTGGGTGGGAAAATGTGCATCCAAGCCCGGTATTGGTGGCAGAATCCAGCTCCTGGCAACTATAAGACTGTGTTTCCCCATTCCCATGCTTGCTACAAACTGAGTGCTGTGCTCAGCTCCTAGAGGCCACTCACACCTGGCCACATGGTCACCTTCATCTTTAAGTCAGCAACAGCATGTTGAATCCTCTTACTGCTTTGCATCTCTGACTTTTCTTCTGCAACCAGAAGGAAAAAATTATATTATTTTTTCATCGTATTTCTTTAATAATTACAGTTACTTTTTTTCATTTTATTTTTTCATCATGATAAATGTACTCTTTAATCTCCTCTATCTCCTCTTCTCCCCATCCCCCTACCACCTCCCCTTTCGAAACCACCATTTTGTTCTCTACAGTTAAGAGACTATTTTGGGGCCTCTGGGTGTCTCAGTCAGCTAAGCGTCTGACTCTTGATTTCGGCTCAGGTCATGCTTTCATGGTTCTTGAGTTCAAGCCCTGCTTTGAGCTCTGAGATGACAGCATAGGGCCTGCTTGGGATTCTCTCTTTCCTTCGCTCTGCCCCTTCCCTGCTCATGTTGTCTCTCTCTCTCTCAAAATAAATAAAACTTTGAAAAAAGAGACTGCTTCTTGGTTTGCCTCTCTCTCTTTTTTGTCCCTTTGATCATTTGTTTTGTTTCTTAAATTCCACATACGAGTGAAATCATATGGTATTTATCTTTCTTCGACTGACTTATTCCACTAAGCCTTATACTTTCTATTTCTACCCATGTTGTTGCAAATGACAAGATTTCATTCTTTTTTATGGCTGAATAATACACACACACACATATATATAATATACATATACATATATATGTGGGATATAGATAAATCTAGATCTAGATAGATATATACCCACACACACTCCACATCTTCTTTATCCATTCATGTATTGATGGACACTTGAACTGCTTCCATAGTCTGGTCATTGTAAATAATGCTGCAATAAACACAGGGGTGCAAGTATCCCTTTGAATTAATGTTTTTGTATTTTTGAGTAAATACTCATTAGTACAAATCCCGTATCATAGGTAATTTTATTTTATTTATTTATTTATTTATGTATTTATTTATTTATTTATTTTAGGGATGTATGTACTGTTTTCTATAGTAGCTACACCAATTTGCATTGTACTGATGAAACAAATTGAAGACAATGCAAGGAAAGGGAAAGATACACCACACTCATGGGCTGTAGGAACAAGTACTGTTAAAATGTCTATACTACCCTAAAAAATCTTGCATTCCCATAATGCATACTGATAATGAAGGAGCATATATGAAATTAAGGAAACAGTACCATTGATAATTGCATCAAGATAATAATATATCTAAGAATAAATGTAACCAAAGAGGTGAAAGACCTATACTCTGAAAACTAGAAAACTCTATGACTTTAAAGCCTAGAGTTACAATAGACTCACTTGGGCCATAATGTCAACAGAACTATATCATGTTCTGTAAATGGTAAATGTACATTAATCAAGTAAAATTCATTAGGCTTAGAGTTCAAAAGATCATACAGCTGTGTATAGGGGAGAAGTGGACATATTAGAGATCACTTAGAACTCTGCCTACCTCACTGGTCATTATCATTGTTCCCCCCTTCTTGTCTTATAACTCTTTCTAATCTTTGGACCTAAAATCATAATTCTTATCTTCACTTTGACCCATGGCTTTCTCCCCTACGACAACATTGGTATCTTCCTTCTAACTCTATCAACCACATCTGTGAGCAAGACCTCCTCTTGCCTTTCATTGGTCTCCCAAGCTCCACAGAATACTTGGCCAACTCTCTCCCTCTCTTCCAGGACATGGACGGATAACATGCTGCAGATAGAAGCTTTGGGTTAGAGCCCCAAATTTGGTGTTTTTGGTATAGTGTTATTGGGAGTTTTAATTAAAAGCGAGGGAATGTGGCACCTGGATGGCTCAGTTGGTAGAGCATCTGACACTTGATTTAGGCTCTGGTCATGATCCCAGGGTTGTAGGATGGACCTCTACATCTAACCCTGTGTCAAGCCCCACAAGGGTCTCCACGCTGAGTGTGGAACCTGCTTAAGATTTTCTCTCTCACTCTCTAAAAATACATAAAAAATGGCAACATAAGAAATAACAACAAGGGAATGAAAGAGATCTGAGGTTTTTTATTGGACCGTGTATGGAGAAAAAAGGGAAAGGAAAGGAGGCAGGATCGAGAGGGGCAGTGAAGGGAGGAAAGAGAAACAGATATAACAAACAGCAAAAATTAGTTTAGGTTAAAATTCTTATATTGGTTGTAGAATTTTCTTTCCTGACACTAAAACACAAAATAAAAAATAAAATCTAAATAAACATGTATCTGTTAGTGCAGTAAAATACTGACACTCTCCTTGGAGAGATTGCTGTCATGTTTTCAGAGTTAGATTACTTGGAGAGAATTACTCAACAAGGCATTTCCCAAAAGGGGACAAAGGTGAGTGGGACAAGGCAGAAGCATTTGTTCTGAGAAAGATGATGGTTATCAGTGTGCAGATTATTTAGAGTTTCATAGAAACATCAGTCACATTGAGACCAATATGGAGATGGAAATGAGTAAATGAGTGACATAGGGCTGAAAAAAAATGAATGAAGTCTACTTTCTATTCCCCATGACAGAAACTTGCCAAGATGTGAGAATTTTTTTTTTTTTAAGAATGCAGACAGCCCATTTTTTTTCCTTAATGAGAGTTTGTCAATCAGGCTGAATAACAGTTTTAATTAGCCATCCCCCCCCCCCCACACACACACACAAATACAAATAATGTGGACTATACAGTGGCCTTTAGGTATTCACGAATGAGAGACTTCTGGGTTTTCTGTTATGTGCATATTTAGTAGAATTGTGCTAGTCCAAAATAAATGGTAAGTACAAAAATGCCTTTGCTGATTTAGGTGAGGAAAAACGCAAATGATATGAATAAGAACAAATAACTTAAAAATGTTAATCAATTAGACTTTTTAAAAAACTTAAATATTTAGTTTTATAAATGGCATAAACCTGATGATTGATATATAGTTATTGGTTTCATTGTATTTGTGAAAAGAGTCTGGTTATTTCATTCTATCATTTGTGACCTGGAAAACAGTAGAGACAAATAATGAGAAAATGGAAAGAAACTTAGTGTCCTGTTGAAACAAAAGCCAAGTTCAATTTTCTGCTGACAATACAACCCTTTTATGTCACAGGTGAACAACCCAGTAGTTGGGCAGCTTTATTATTTAATGGATTTGGGGAAGGAAAGGGGACTTGTGTGGCTTTGTTATGAGATAAGCAAATAAGAGGCAATGATGAGAAAGAGAGATTTGATTATATGGGTCATAAAAGTGTTCATTACCACCCTCCCACATTTGTATAAATGTGTCTCACTTTCCGGAGGGACTGCCTGAATACAAGAGTGGCTCTTCAGGAACAAGGAGGGTTTTATTACTCAGGCAGAAGCCCCATAAAGGCCGCCATGAGATTTGCTTGGGTCTATTAGGAAGGGGCCCTCATCACAGAAGGTCTGCAAAACCCCGTATAAGGTGCCCGAGGGAGCTTGAAGAGACAACTTACTCCTTATAATATCTCTGAAAAGGAGATTTTCAGAATCCTGGAAGAGGAAACGTATACTGTTTAAATAGCTTTTCATTAACTGCGAGTATCCGTGAGTTCTTTCCGAGTGGGGTAGGAAGGGGCTGTGTGAGCCACAGAGGGATTTGGGCTACATGACAACTTCCTGGGGCGATCGTTTTGCTCTGCTATTGGAATTATTTTCCAAAGTAAAGGATCGTTTTTTAAATCTCCATGGGGGAGTGGGTCTTTCCTCACTCACCAAGAAATAGCATTAGTTAGAGTTACAGGAGCTTATTTATAGTGTTCATGTGCAGCCATGTATGTTAAATATATGTATATACATTAGTTGCTCTGTGAGCTGTGACTTGACAAAGCTCCAGGGGTCTTAGCTTTACATTTGCAGCAGTATTTTGAGCAGAGGAAAGAAACAAAGTAAGGCCAGTTATCTTGTTCTATTACATATTATTCTATAGCCCCTAAACCTGATTAGCTTGCTATCAACTGTATTGAAAGAAAGGACTGCTTCAAAAAGAGAAATCATGTAGACATCGACTGATGGGATAGAGAAGTCATACAAAAACTAGTAGACATGATTGTGTTGTCTCTAGTAGAGAAAACTGTGGCTTTGGATAACATCAATATACAATTTTTCGTTCATTTTGATTTCAGTCAGACCCTACCCCATCAACCCAAAAGTGAAGAGCTTTCACAGCGAGCTTTGGTACCATATTGACCCCTGGCTGTTCCTACTGGGGCACATGTGTTGTGCATATACAAAGCTACCAACCAGTTTTGCTTAGGAGATTGACTTTTGCTTGTGATGAAAACCCTTGAAAGCATGTTGAAAACAAAAAGGATTTTTTTCTTATTTTCTGAGGAAAATAAGCAGATCATCTGAAGCCTTCATCTGTGATCCCATGATGCCACTCTGATGGAGCAGGACCCAGCTACGATCATGGCCTCAGGGTTAAAGTCACACGTTACCAATGTAAGAGGAAAATTGCAATCCTTTATTTATGAATTTTCCCATTCTCATATGAGCCACATTTAAGATAGTGTGGACTTTTAATTTATAAATATATCATCTTTGCCTTACTCTTGATTTTAAAATTTGCTATAAGTTATGAAAATCCATAGTGTGCTCCTCTTTGATAATGAAAGTGTTTTGAAATTCTGGAATTAGGTGCAGACAAAATTTTTGCCAGCATTGGAAGCGTTGAAATTTCTACAAAAGGAAATTAAAACATGTGCTCTTACAGAGTTTTTTGAGGAAAGAAATACACGTTCTGACTTTCATATCATACTGCCACCTGCAATAAATTAGTCTTTAGGTAGTAAAGTAAGAAAAATATCTTGCTTCAAATAGAAAAATAATAAAGAGTTTACCTAGCATGTTAGAAATTAGAGGCTACAATCATAAGAAATAAATTGCTTTGACTTTAAGATCTCAAAACTAAATATGTGCCATGGTCAACTTTGACATTTTTGGAGACGCTAAAAACAGGAGCAGGTATTTACTGGGTGTTCACTCTAGGCATCGGTGTTAATTTGAGTCGTTTTAGAAGCAGATGTTAAATGTGTAAGGTTTTTACTAGGGAAATAACTGCAAAAGAAAATAAGGAAAGACTCTGGGAAGTTGGGAGATCAAACCCCAAGTCTGATATGCAAGTGAAGCAAACCTGAATCCAAGTAAAGAAGAGAAGAGAAGCAACTCAGGAAGAAACATCCTAGCCTGTCATGCAGGCTAATGTGCATTTGGTATATATGGCAAAAAGTTTTGAGCTGAGGTCAGCTGACAATGGAATCCCATGTTTCTCAGGAAAGGGTCTGCCTTAGTTTCCCTGCCACATTAAGTTATCAACAAGGAGCAACCAATGGGAAAAATGCCTTGGCACACATCGCAGGGATGAATTTCCAAGCAAAGCCGCTAGGGTCCTATGTTGATTAAGTTTCCTGTAGCCAAGGGTTTGAGAAGCTCATTCTCATCAGTTGTCAGGAAACTATTCTAGGTGTGTGTGGAAAATCAAGAGTCAAAAACAGAATATGCTGCCTTTCTACGGGAACCTACAATCAACTTTGAAATCTGCTTTGATGTTTCCCATATCAAAAATATAAATAAATAAAAATCTTTTTTGAGATGTCGTTCTGAGCAATTACCTGCCTATTGCTCTACTCTCCTTCCAAAGTGTATCCCTGTAGGAATGCTGACAATATTGGCTCTATCTTTGGCCCTCCATTTTGTTCATGTTCGCTTGATGACCCCCACTGGGGCTATGTGTTCTGGACCACTTGGAAATTAATACACATACCTTAGAAATGCCCATTAAGGCTAGGTATGTTTTGGCCTCCCATGAATCTGTTAGCAAGACCATAGTCTTTCCCCTTCCTGATGCACAAGTGGTGCCATGAGATCAAATTAAAGGATAGCTGTCAATTAAGTGCATGCCAAACCCTTCGAGGTGCATGTGAAAACTTTGATCTCATTAAATTGCCGTTTTGTGTGTCCTCTTGCTCTGTGAAATCTGTGGACCGAAGTCCAGACTCTGCAGAGAATAACTACGCAGCTGTTGTGCCTCCTTCTCTGCCTGATCCCCCCTGTCAGTACATTACCCTGAATAAAACACTGTGCAAATTGTATGGAGTCACTTCCTTTATTTTCTGGTGTCAAAATGCCTTTTCGTTTGGGGAATACTCTACCGTCCACTACCCCACTTTCTAGCAACCCCACATTGCAATGTTTATGCAAAGAAATGCATCTTCCCCTCTTCGCTATTAGTGAAAACAGAAAATTCCCTAAATTTTGGCATGGTGGTGTTTGGCCCCGTAAGAAAAAGACAGATGGAGTAGGCATTTTCAGACTCCCTCTTCTTCTAACGGTCTACATTCTTTTAAAGGAAGTGATATGTAGGATTGCATATAGCTCGGCCGCTTTAATTGAATAGCAGAGTTCTGACCTCTGTAAGTGGGAAAAAGGAAGGGGTTAGCATGAGGATTTCACTGTCTATATAATCTCACTGCTTTACATGTGTGAAATTTCTGTAAATCAAATGTTTGTAAGTTGCAAACACAAGAAGCCTTACGTCACCGTGTGCTTATCATTCTTAGGTCTACAATTTCATCCTCCCTCTATTGATTCACGCTTTCTACAGTACAGATTATGCTACATAGAACATTGTGTTTCTGTGGGTGGGGAGGGGTTGGGAATGGGTGTTGGAGAACACTGCAGAATTGTGTGTCTTCACATTGCTGAATATCCAGCAGATCAGTGAGAAAGCAGTGGACAGAAGCTAGGAGAAGTCAGAGTAGGGAAGGAATGACACAAAGGAAAAAAAGTATCCATTATCAAGGAAGAGTCCCAAAATAGACATGGAAACATTTGAATTCTAATCTATCTTGAATATGTATTAGCTGTGTGGTGGTAAAAACAACAACAACAAAAATCTAGCTAATGCTTGCGTTAAATAAATCAGAAAAATAATTGTAACAAGTACTTGTAAAATCTTTGAAAACCGTAAGCCCTATACAGACTAAACAAATGTATTATACATTATCACATGGCAATAAATATTTACACATATTTCTATTGTTCACAAATTTATATTCCCATGATCTGTACAACTTAATTATTTGGTCACTGATATAAATGCTTTCATCTGAGTAAACTCATTCCCCATACGTATTACAGAAGCACAACTCTAACATAAATGATCAGTTCATGTAACAAACAGATTTGTTTCAGGTAGACTTAGAATCAAGGTGAAAATAATGCTGCCATGACTCTGCTTCCTTTTCTCCAGTCAGCGTATCTACGCTTCTCTTTTCGTAAATACTTTTTAACTTTTCCGGCAGAAAGACAATTGTCTAACCAAGAAGGATAGCTCCTGGAAATCATACCCTATTTATTTGTTATTTTATATATAAAATAATACTTTTGGCTAATGATCCAAAAGGTAAATAGTACTCCCCGTTGTTCTCAGAAAGAACCTTTGCAGGATAATTCTCACTGGTCAACCTGAGTCTTAGTGCTTGTTTTCGAATCAGCCTTCCAATAGGGATGCCCTGTCATAATTGTCCTGGCTTAAATGCTCAACTTTGTTGCCATGTGGAACATAATATAAAAAATGGCCTTTCTGCAGGGCCACAATTGAGAGAAATTTCAAAGAACCAGTGAAAAAGACTTGAGGGGTCTGTAGCTTAATTTGAATTGCTGACATAAGGAAATAAATACCAATCTATTATATTTATAGTGTTGGAATTAGAAGAAGAAAATTGGAGACTGGTTTTGTTAGACAAAATTCTGACAGCTAGAAACCTGTGCACGTAATGGGGCTCTGGGAGAAAAACGAATGGAAAGGAACTGGAAAAGACTTCAGGCATAGGAGGACACAAATGTGTCTTACATTGAAATTGTGACTTTACTTTCAGTATCACTTCATATCTAATGTTTCCCTGAAAATGTGATTATGAATTAGGGATTCTATAACATCCAATCTACCTTACCCAGTTTGGGCAGTTCCACCCCTCCAGGTCAAGTGGTCTATTCCTTTTTTTCTTTTAAGTTTATTGATTTATTTATTTTATCCTGGGGTGGGGAGGGGCAGAGAGAGAGGGAGAGAGAGAGAGAGAGAATCCCAAGCAGGCTCTACGCTGTCAGTGCAGAACCCGAGGCAAAGCTTGATTTCACGAATCATGAGATCATGGCTTGAACCAAAATCAAGAATTGGATGCTTCACCGACTGAGCCACCCAGTCGCCCATCAGGTGATATATTTCGTATCAAATTCTACTCCTATGTGGGATGACCTAAATAGGAACAGAAAAATCAAGAAGAAACTCCATGTCCTATCTCTCCTACTGTTTCTCCCTATAGTTTCCAAAATATTTTTCTTTTAAATATCTATTATAATATGTTTAAAATGGCATAGGATTTTTCAATGATCAGTTTTCTTGAAAACTTTTTTTATGTAAGCCAATAAAAATAATGACTACTCTTAGTTCTTTCTAAAGTGTGATGGTAGGTAGAACGGCTTTCTTTTGACAAAGTCTTATATTTTATCCCTTCTTTTCCCTGAATAGCTTCGTGTTCATTTCTTACAGTGATGAATGTACTGTATACCTTAAGGCAGTTTTAACTCTAATCAAGGAGGTGGGAGTGATCCACGCAGGAAATTACAGTAAATTTTAAGTACATGTTGGTCCTTACAGCGTGCTCACTCATCTACTCAGGGAAGTAACTACTCATTTTGTTGTATTTTTGAAATTTGTTCTTTTAAAGTGACTAAATTATAATAATCTTCTACACATTTCCTTTATAATGTACTCATTACCTTAGCTGGAAATGAAATACTTAAAGACCCCAGTCTCACAAGAATCATACATTCTAAATGTAAGTAATTATCAAAGTTTGAAATAGAAATACTTCATCTATTTACCATTTCATTTTCTGATTAAGTACTGGAGATTTTGAGTAGTGCTGGACTACAGGGGAAAAAAAATCCTTTACTAAATTAAAAAAAAAGTTCTTTTTAGCTTTCTTTTTTCTGAGATTCTGGATTTTTCTTTGAGGAAGGAAGAAGAAAAGTTTAATGTTAGGGCAGAGTGGCACCAATCTTTATTTGAATTTGCTGTCAAAGATAGTCCAAGACGTTAACAAATTGGAAAATAAATTACATGAGTTTAGTTAGGTGTATGTTGAAGAAAGGATGGATGAATGAATGAATCGATGGATGAATGAGGCAAACCATCTGTCTTGCTGCCCAGGGTTCTTTCAGCTATTCTACATGAGGCTGTTTGTGCCCTTTTAATCAAATGGCAGGCATTGAGACTCTCTCACTCCAGACCCTCTACCCCTCCACCTCTGACCCAGCTCTCCTCTTTCTCAACATGTGGACTCTGCATGTCTCCTTCTGGCCTGCTTCTCAAGAAAGCAAAAATGACAGATCTTGGAGGCTTTCATATGGGAGTTTGATGTCCTTAAGTTTTAGTTATACCTAAGGAAGGTGTCTGATTCATTGGATTTGTTTATAAATTCCATGAAGCTGCTGAACACCAAAGAAATTCATGAATCTTTACCATGACTAATGTAATTAACATGTAAATATACAAATTTCAGTTGTTTGTGCTATGTGTAAAAAAGGTGGGTATAAATAATCCAAACTGGAGACAAAAGCAAAATTTGAACTATTTTATAATCTCGTCATTTTCCAGAAGATCTATTTTTTATTATAGCGTTCCTGGGGTAATTTGTCACACAGAACATTTCCTGCTGACCTGCTTTTTAAGAAGGTGGACCGATTTTGAACAAATGAAGTGTTAGCTAAAGAGCACAAAATATTCTTTATATTTAATTTTTAATATTTTGTCCTTTTTGCTTCAGATATAAATCAACATAAATAAAGGATGATTTTAACAATATTAAATTCAAAGTTTATAGTAGAAAATTGTCAGGGGGTATGTAATGGCACATAAACAGTATTAAAGCCAATTTATGATCTAACTGATGTTATACAGCTATAGAATAGTCCACATTGTATGAAACGTTATAAAACAATACAGAGTCTACATATAGGTATGATACCAGAAAAAAAGCTCTATTGATATGAAGGACAAACTTGAGTAAGTTGACTACTTACGATTGTGCCTCATCATATCATCATCATAAGCAGCAGCACAGCATAGTTATGCTGAACTCACTACATACAACATTGCATTTCATTTAATACTGTCAATAACTCTTTTACTTATTTATAATTACATTCTAAATATAAGAAAATGAGAATCAGAGAGATCAAGTAACTTATCTCAAGACACACAGCTAGAAAATGGCATCCAACAGGAATTGACTACAGGTTTCTCTTCTTCTAGATCTCTTGCTATCATCTCCTGCTATGCATCCTACAACTTCTCCCAGGCACTCACTTGAGAGTCAAGACATTTACTTGATTTTGCCGCCATAGTTCACATAACCTTGTTTTTTCCCTTGCACAGATGGCCTCCATGGAAATTCTCCAACACCCACTTCTACAGTCAAATGTTTTCTTCAGTTGTGTATGAAATGGAGGTACAGTATTCCTCACTGTCAACTTAGCTGAAACTAAGATTCTTGGCACATAAGTTTTACTTCTTCTATGTTCTCAGAGTGTTATTCTTGCCACGCCATAAATAATTTTTTTATCTCTTACCTTTGGCAAATTATCATCACTGAAATCCAACATGTTGGAAGATTTAGAAATAAAATACTGCCTGAGACTTTGAGATATGGAAGCCAGTTAGATTTGCCCTACACAGTACTCATTCTCTAAGGGCCCTGCCATTTCCAGATCACTTAGATCCTGATACTAAAATATATGAAATTAAAGAGAGGCAAAATCAGGAAAAAAAAAAACTGGTTCAAGATGTACAAAGGACAAATCTCATTAGAAGGATTTACAATCCAATTATATAAGTTCTAAGAGACTGGGCAAATTATTGAGGCTATTCATATTATTTTACTAGAGCAGAATTTCACTGTATTGAATAAAAGAATTATTACCTAGACCTTGAAAGAACTGTTACCGATCTTTGTTCTAATATAATTTGATTTACTTATAAAGTATTTCCTAAAGCTAGTGACAATTGTCACGGTTTGTAATAATAATGTTTCCCTTTTTTTCTTTAAATTCAAATCTTAAACTAGATCTTTGAACAAATATAAGTGGGATTAGTGTTGATATTATTGCTGGTTGAGGATAACATACATTTTTATTTTTAATTGTATTAATGATTAACATTTTCTAAATATTATTGTATAACTATTTCTTTATATAATTTTGTTCTGGTTAAAACCTATATAAGGTAGGAAATAAAATGGGGAAAGCGAGATGGGAAAAAAAAACTTCGCAGATCACAAACAGTGTTTTTCATTTTAAACTTCAAAGTTTCTCTTGCATTTGAACTAACAGTTCTCCTCTTTCGCAAGAATAAAGGAGGTGGAGGAGTTGATGAGGGAGCAGAGTTAAATCTTTTAAGAACCTGTGTAGACATGTCTCTTGAGAAATTAAAGAATATTATGTATGGAAATGCTTCACTGCTAATTAAAACTGCTGCACAGTTCTGAAATAAAGCTTAGATAAGGTGTCTGAAACTCTGATTTCTATTCTCAGTCAAATTCTGACTCACTATGCAAATTTGGGGATTTTCCTTAATCCCTTCTTATGATTCCTTCCTCTAATTTCACCAGCAAAGAATTACCTCTCTTAATTATATATATATATTTTTAATAGAAGTGATGATCAGTTTCATATGCACCCTGATTCATTCATTCAAAAATGTCTTTATTAAGTGCCCATGAACTACCAGTTGTTCTAAGTGCTAGCATACAGCAGTGAGCATGAGAGTCAAGATCTCCATTCTGAGGGAAACTTATAGGGAGGCAGGTAGACAAATAATAAATGAGTAAAAACATAAATGAATCTGATAATTTGAGGTTGTGATAGGGATGGGAAATAATTCAGGGTTCTGAAACAGAATGATAGGGAATTGTTGCATTTCATTGTTAGGAAAGGTTTTTCTGAGAAGTCAACAGCTAAGAAAAGACATGAATTTTAGAAAGCAGTGTTCTAAATGGAGGACAAAGCCAAACAAAGGAGGAAGTTAGAGGTAAGCTGACAACGTTCAAGAAAAATATCCCTGTCACTTTAAGCTTGGTTAACAAAAATTCCCATGCATGATCCTCTGTGTCTTTCTCTAGTTCAGATATGTAAGCAATAAAAACTTTGAAGGTTGCCTGTTGAAATTGGTGGAACCAGAACTTCAAAAGATTTGACCTATTTAGGGGCACCTGGGTGGCTCAGTTGGTTAAGCATCCGACTTCGGCTAAGTTCATGATCTCACGGTTTGTGATTCAAGCCCCCTGTCGGGCTCTGTGCTGACAGCTCAGAGCCTGGAGCCTGCTTCAGATTCCATGTCTCCCTGTCTCTACTCTTCCCCTGCTCACGCTCTGTCTCTGTCTCTCTCCCAAAATTAATAAATTAAAAAATATTTTTGACCTATTTAGTCACCATTAAGAGTGAGCTATAAGACAACCAGCAAGATTAGCTTCAGATTTCATGTGAACAAAAACAAACGTTTATTTCACACCATTGCAAGTTGGAGATGTATCTACCTGTAATATGAGCCAGAATTACCTAAATAATACAGTTGAGAACCCGGCTTTTGTTTTAAGTGCCATTAGGATGTGCTAAAAGATTTCAAGCAGGGACAGTCATGTGATTTTATTTATGCCCCTAAACTACTGTCTGGTTTGGAGAACGATTTGTGAAGGACCAAGGGCAAGAAACCAGTTAGGAGCAGAATAATCAGAAGTTGATGGTGGCTTGGACTAAGGTGGTGGTCATAGAGATGCAGGAAAGTGAACATATTGCAGATATATTTGAAGACCTGGAAGACAGACAGGATGTGGAGGTGAAGTACTGAGAGTACAAAAGGATCTCCTGACTCTAAGTTTTATGATTTGAGCAATGAGACAAATGTTGGTATTAATGTATTAAATGGAAAGATTCTAAGCAGAATAATCCAGTCAAAACTTATTATTGGAGGGACTTTTGTGACATCTGTGGTCAGAACATCAGAGCAGATCAACCCATCTCCGTATTGTGCTTCCCCCATAGCTGTTTCTATGAACTCTGTGGTTTGGGTGGGGGATAAGGAGAAAATCGGTGAGAGAAAAGCTTCTAACGCTTAGGTGAAATGAAACCTAAGGTTTTCTTATTTTAGGAAATATAGTAAGATTCAAAAATACCTGTATACACTGCCTTTAAAATGGACAATAGAAAATTGAAAAGCATAATTGTTTCAGAAATGACTAAAAAGTAAGTACTGGTTAATACTTAGGTGTAAGTCTCAATTCCAGTCCCAAATTGTGAATTCCACTAGTTTTCTATCTGTAAGTCACTTATTATCCTTAATCACCTTTATTTACCCATAAATAGAACAGAATATAACAAATATGTTTTTCTCAATAAGCCTATTATGATCATCAAAATAAAATCCAAGAAAAAGCACCATGCAAATTATAAAACACTATAAAATTGTTGGTTAAAATTTCTATGACTAACACTTCCAAAATAAATTCAGGTGGTCAGGGTAAATTCCAACTTTAAGAACAACATATTGTCATATTTTGCTAAAATGATATTTTGTCCATGAAGAAGTTGTGTGGAAAACAGAATACATGAAAAAAGAGAATAAACACCGGGCTAATTTCTAAAGACATTTCTCAAATGCACTCCCTTGGAAGTGGAAATTCCAAAATTAATATATTTTGGAATGTTGGAAAGGTTGAAGAAGTAGCAATTCATAGCTTACAATTCAATCTGAAGAATATATATAAACCTAAAGTAGGAAAAATAAAAGACAAAGCATACAACCTATTTTGAAACTACTAAGCAGAAAACTTACCCTATATTTAATTTTCAAAAAATGCCTGATACTATTGACATCACTAGCATTGTGAATAGTGACACATGCTGGGCATGAACAATTTAAAAACTAATTTTTCTCACTGTCTGGTAAAGACAGAGTCAAACATACACAGTTAGGAACATGAATGTAGTTGTTGTGACAGAACAATGTCAGACTGGAATTTAAAACTGATTTCAAAATGCTACGTTTGTATGCTGCAAGGATGTCTCTATTGGAAAAAGTTTTTTTGTTTTTTGTTTTTTTTTTGGTTTTGTTTTCAGAAAAAGTCAGAAGTTTACAGTTTGATTTCAAGACATATTTTATGTATCTCAAAGTTCAACTCTGGAGAGTACATCTGCCAGAGCGTGAAGAGAAATGAACAAAAGCAAACAAAACAAAATAACTGACCCGTCATAGTATCTAAAATGGCCCTTAAAGCCGTGTTCTGAAATTAGCATCATGGAGTAATCCTCTATCCTTGAATGTGAGCTGGATCTAGTGACTCACTGCTAATGAATAAAATACATAAAAAATACCTGTCACTTCCAAGATTAGATTACAAAAATAGTCTTCGCTTCTATCTCTCTCCTCCCCCTGCCTGGAGAAAAGCAAATTGTTACATTGTGAGAGGCCCTTAGGAGAGCCCATGGGGCAAAGAATGGATGTCTCCCTTTGGCCACCAATCAACATGGATCTGAGAGGAGCCAGCAGAAAGTGAGTGAGCTCAGAAACACACCCCCCTCTTGCTGAGCCTGGAGATGGCTGCATTCCTTCTTCCACCCCTTGAATGTAGCCTTCAGAGAGATCTTGAATCACAGGCACTCAGCAGAACTACATCTGGGATCCTGACCCGCAGGAACCCATGGAAATAATGAACAATTGTTGTTTTCAGCCATTATGTTTTGAAGTAATTTATCACCTTCCGATAGATAACTAATACTGGCCTTTACAGCTAAAATTTGGGGGAAATATTTAGCACCATGCTGCTTTACTTAAAACTCTCTATTGTAAAATTTTATTTTTTTTCACTTTCTTCACAAAAACATGCCTCAGAAACATCATATGTACATATAAAGTCTATTTTATACCATTAGAGTTTTCTCTTCATCAAAATATGAAAACTAAAGCAACTACTTTGTCCCCCCCCCCCCGCTCAAAAAAAAGTCTTATTGTTACACTAGAGGAAAGTTGGTGAGCCACTAGCGGTAATATTCCGCAATTACAGTCATCCTTTTAAGATTTTTAAGTTACTTTTCAGGAGGAATTTTTTCCAAACCTTTCAGCTTCACACTACATAAGGGTGTGAACATAAGACAGTTTCTGAAACTAAAGCATCCACGTGTGAGTGTTAACAGAGCTTTAAAATGTAAAGGGGAAAAGTCGTAACTGTCGATCATGGCAGTAGTGTGATGTCCTTGCAAACTGTAAAGCAGCTTTCTGATCTAAATTTAGGGAAGCTGGCTGTGGATCCCCTGTTAAATGAGGATTTGAGAAAACAATTGTTTTAGCCACACATCTGAGCCGGGGTAGTGTTGGCAAGATTACCTTCCAAGCAAAGCTTTCAAAAACAGAGGAGGGAACAAAAAGTCCCTGACGTTTGTACCAGTCAGAGATAAAGTGTTACAAACAAGGGACTCCAAATAATTATTTTGAAGTGACTCAGTGATGATTTTTAGATGTCTGCTAATAAAAGGGAACACTGATTTTCCTCTATATTTTTTAGGGAGTAGCCCTTCCATCTGGCTTATTTCCATGAACCAAGACCTAGAAGAATGTTCTAACGTAAACCCTGGTGTGAGATAAGATTTTAAAAAAGTTTGTGACAACTTCAGTTGTTTAATGTGAGAGGCTGAAGGATAGTCATTTAGCCTGCATTCACTGTTTCCCCTTCCATAGCTATTCTTGTCCTTTCTCTGTATATACATATATACATAAAATAAACTTTTATGAGAAGATGAGTAAGTTAAGAGGTAGGGGTTAACTTTACCTCTTGGCTATTTGGAAAGACGAAAGTATGTCTAACAAGAGAACCACAGCTCTGTCCACATCAAACACATGATAAATATGGTTTTTAACATGAAGAGGGTTCTTATTCAATAAATTGTGGTGCAATAACCGGGTAAGTACTGACAGGTGGAACTTAACTAACTTAAGCAGTTAAGAAAACACTCTCCATTCAGACAGCATCATTTTGAGGCTTGTCTTTGCAACTTGCTGGTTCCCGGTCTTTAGGGAAATCATTTAAGCTCTTTTCATCTTAGTTATCTCTTCTGTAAAATGAAGATGAAAACACTAGCCATCCAAAAAAGTTGGTAAAGATATTTTATCATGTTAATGTATATAACACATTTAGAAGAGAGGTTGGTTCCTACTACGTTCTCAACCAATTTTAAATATTAAGAGTTTTAACAGAATAAATTTAGAACACAAATACATATAAATGGTTTGATAATATTCTTTAAAAAATTAATGCTTATTTTTATTTTTGACAGAGAGAGAGAGAGAGAGAGAGAGAGAGACGGGGGGGAGGGGCAGAGAGAGAGGGAGACACAGAATCCGAAGCAGATTCCAGGCTCCGAGCAGTCAGTGCAGGGCTGGATGCGAGTTTCCAACCCACGAACCATGAGATCATGGCCCCAGTGGAAGTTGGACGGCCAACCGTCAGGGCCACCCAGGCACCCCTATGATATTCTAAAAGAAAATGCAAAGTTTTATGATGAATGCACTGGATAACTATTGCTACATATCAAACCTAAACACTTAGTGGTGTAAAATATAAGTTATTCATCATCACTCATGTGCCTTCAGGTTATGGTTAGTGCTGCAACTTTTCTAGGCTCAACTTTGAGCAGCTGCAGGGGGCCTAGGAGTCAGCAGTGAAAGGTCAGACACAGCAAGCCTGGTTCTGTTCCACATATCTGTCATCTGCCTCAGGGAACCATCACACTAGCCCATTCCCATGGCAATGTCAGAGGCAAAACTGAGTAAGGAAAATCCTGAAAGATGTCTTAAGTCTTAGGCATGACACCGGCACGTTCTTTAGTTCTCCTGAAATCTTTTGGTTATCACAGGTCACATGCCTGACCATGAAACACAAGGTAGGGAAATAAAAGCTGCCGTTTTGGTGGGAAAGACTGCAAAGTCACATAGCCAAGGTGGGAGTACAGGGAAGAGTGTATGATTGGGGCCAAAAATGCATCTATCTGTTCACAAGAGAAAAGTCCTTGCAAGGACATTATGAAATAAAGAGTAATATGAACTCTATGTCCGAGCATAAAAAAGGCAAGCAAAATTAAGGGAAACAATACAATTAAATTCTTTATTGCCAAAGTCAAATAAGGTTGAGATATTTCAATATAAAAAGATAAGAAAATCCAATGGAAAACATGAAAATGGAGATGAAAACATGGAGAAGCAGACACTCATAGATAATTCTAGATGGGGCCTAACTAGGTAAAGTTTTCTTGTGGTCATTCTTTCACTGTAATTCAAAAGTCACTGAAATTATTTACATTATGCCTATTATTCCTACAACAAATCATATTCTAAAACTCTTGTCTAGGGGGGATCAGATGCACGCATACATTGATGTATAATATCACAAATCAAAATAAAATTCACAATATTAAAATATCTTGAAAACAGGTATTATTTTATTAAATAGGCTATAATGAAATATATATCACAAGTAACCAAATAAATAGTCACGTTGTAGAAGTAAAAAGTTCTTCACAGTGTTTTGTTAAGTTGACATTTTTCAAAGTAAGTCAAAATTAAATAGTGATATTAAATATAAAAACTACTCTTGGATAGTCATAATACACACTAGTCTATTAAAGACTCTGAAAAGCAATGCAGTGGGGTAAGAAAAGCAAAACACAACTTCCTGAGGATATTTGACATCATAATCACCAAATTAGTTCAATAACATCTATTAACATCTGATGAATTACAGCTCAATATAATATACTTTCTAGAATCATTATGCTAAATTTACCAAAAGAAAGTGGTAAAAAAAATCATAAGTAGAATTATACATGATCAAGATGACAATTTTTAACCATATAAAACTGAATTTAAAAATTCAGAAAGAATATTATTTCTGTACACTGTAATCTACATATTTAAAATACATAATACTGTACTATCATATATAATTGTGTGTGTGTCTGTGTGAGTCTATGGAGAGAGTTTAAGAGAAAGAGAGAGAAGGAAAGAGAGATAGGTAAGTGTGTAGGTAGAGAAGCGTTGTGTGGAAGTAAAAATTTAAATTTCGAAGTTGAACCACTCAAACTCAGCCCATCACTAAATGGCAATCACCTTTTTTTTAATTAAGAGTTTTTAGGTTTTTTTTTAAATATATATATATTATACAATGAATGTACACTTACATGATCAGAAAGTGATAATTATAAAAGTAAATATTTTTGGTACATGTGCCTTTCTAAATGGAATTTATAAAAAAAATATGACCCTGAAAAACAATGTTAGCAGTTACTAAAATGCAAACTATCTTATGAATTTGTAAAATTAAAAATAATAATAAAAAACATCCTCTTGAACAATTCTTATTTAGAGATATAGTTCTTAAGTAGAACCCTTTATCTCATCTTTATAAAAGTGTTCTTAAATGTTTTTAAAACCCTGTCTTTAGATTTCTTTAACACTATTGTTATTTCTCTAATTTATCCAGTGGTGACAGTCTCCAATTCTCCCAAATTACTCCTCAATAGTAGTCAAGAGTTTGAGTTCGCGTTGTATATTTTTCACGGGTAGAGCATTTAAAATGCAATCTTCTGAGGTTTATTCTATGTGGAAAAAAATAAGCAACAAATTTTGTAGGAATTCATGCAAATAGAGAAAATGAGGACGTTAGCCAGCTTTATTAAACACATCAAGCATTCAGGACTTTCTTGGTGTTCTTATACTCCCATGCGATGTAACTCCATAGGCGTTTCATAAAGCTTTACCTGGACAAAACGGTGTAGACAAGGCCAATAGCCAGAGTTGTGATGCGGAGCTCAGTGAAGCCAAACATGAGACAGAAGTGAGAGATTGAAAGCTTGTGATGCACTGTGCTGAGTGGGCAGCTGTGTTCTTTTCTTGTTTCGTTGCTTTTCAACTCAACAAGGCTTACTCTGGAATAATTTAACGTGGCAAATCAATATAGAGAACCAACATTTTACTTTTATGTTTGAATTTTGTATCTGAGATTATTCCTATATTCACTGAAAGCATTCGCATGTCAACTGTGGTCAACACCGCCAACAGCTCTTGAAGGGGAGTGAATCTCTCACTTTTAAGTTGTACACACAAAAAGTGGACGACTGCAGTGTTTATTCCCTAATGCTTCAGGGATAAGAACAAATATTTTGAGATGTAAACCACAGCGAAGCTATTTCCTCAGTGAGGAGGAAGTGTGAAGTCAGTTTTGTGAACAGATGAGGACTTGGCCCCTGGCTCCTGAGGGGAGAGAGGAAATGGAGGAAAACAATGGCTGTAGGCAGGACAGAAGCTACGCGCTACCCACATCAGAAGCTGACTTTGCACTAATTGCAGGAAAACAGCTTGAGACTCAGAAAGCTTGCACCAGTATTCATCTTAGCACCTGGAAGACCAGAGAGCCAACTGAATTGCTCCCAAAACCTGGAAGATATGAGCTGAAGAGTCATGGAGTTGGCATGGTCAGCAAGACAAGAGGATCTCTTATTTCTGGGAAAATGCTGAACTGCGAAATTAGATATTTAAGATTATTTTTTTGTAGGACTTGTAGTTTACACATCCAATCTACAGATTTACATCCTTGTTAATTTTTCTCCTGATAACTTTGGGTGTCTACAGGAGTAAGGAGCATTTCAATGCCCAATGAAGATTTTCTAAGATGTGGTTATTGTGACTACAGCTAAGGGGGGGTGTCTGTGTTTCTCAATAAGCTATCGGTAGACTGACAATGCCATGTTTTAATGGTTGCATTCTTTTTTTTAATGTTTATTTATTTTTGAGAGAGAGAGAGAGAGAGAGAGAGCAAGAGCAGACAGAGCATGAGTGGGGGAGGAGCAGAGAGAGGGAGACACAGAATCTGAAGCAGGCCCCGGTCTTTGAGCTGTTAGCACAGAGCCCGACATGGGGCTCAATCTCAGGAACCTCGAGATCATGACCTGAGCTGAAGTCGGGTGCTTAACTGACTGAGCCACCCAGGAGCCCCTTAGTGGTTCTATTCTTAGTGGAGATAATTACCTCCCAGTATTTCTCTCTCCCTTTGATTTATCTGGAATCTGGCTTACTTTAAAAAATATATATCATTTTTTTCAGTCTCCCCTCATTTTATTTTATTTATTTTTTAAATTTTATTTTATTTTATTATTTTTTTTAATTTACATCCAAGTTAGCATATAGTGCAACAATGATTTCAGGAGTAAATTCCTTAAAAATATATCATTTTAATTTCATTAGCTATGCTAGGTAAAGTGTGGTGGTCGCTTTTCAAGACAAAAGATTTCTACCACTTATAATATTTAAGAGTCTTTACACATACAGAGGTGGCATATTTTCCTAATTGTTATTAAATTCACTTATTCTGGCAGAAGTGACCTTAAAATAAGGGAAACATTTATTCATTCACTTTCCTTGCTCTGCTATAACATCCTTCTCTCTTTAATGATACTTCAATGTGTCCAATAAGGTCAAGATAGTCAGAAACCATGTGTGGCTGCTTCTAAATTTATTGGTGAAGGCACCACAAGAATAACGCTTAACCAGGATGTTTTTGTTAGCCTCGTCCCATGTCTTGAATTTCTCTTCCTACCCTGCTGTAAATTGCTCATCCCTTAACTTCATTCCATAACTCTATCAAGCACTGACATGACTAATTTTTGTTCATTGCTTTGGATTTACCGTGATGTTGAGTGTTATTCATCCCGGCTTGTAGAAGCTTAACCCCTTTTGGCTTCTTGCTTCTGCGCCTGGCCAGTATTGCTACTGGAAAGCCTCTTGGCTAGACATTACTTACCAAGTGAATCTCTTTGTCTTGCCCAAGTTCTGAAACGTTGGCCTGCTGACTATATCGAGCTTTCGTTCAGTCTTATACTTTAGCCGAGACAAGCACTTGTTAGGAGAAAAATCAGTTTAACCAACCAGGGTTCTATTCTTTCATCGCTCTGATTGTACCATAGATATAGAATCCCTACTTAAAGTGCTAATTATTGCATATGGGATTATAGATTTGAGTAGTCCAAATGGACCTTATCGTTCCCCCAAGTTCAATTGTTTTCTTCCAGAGAGCTGGAGATGTTAAGCTACTTGTTTCCAGTCATACAATTTTATACTACTAAAGGCTTGTATAAAAAGCAAGACGTGTGATTTCAATCTAATTCTATTTTTTTCTAGAATTATTCCTTCGAAGTAATATGCTCACTTACTTTGATAGCCACATTCATTTTCCCAAGTGACGAATATTAACTTCGACACACAGGTATTTCTTATGTAGAGAGTTGTTCAGTGAAGTCGTCCTTCTGACTTACAAATATATGTGTAACTATCAATCTAATCATTTTCACAGTCTTCCAAGTGTTTCTGTGCCTGTGACACGAGTGGGGGGTGGGGGTGGGCACAGCCTTAAGCAAAAACAAGAAACTCACAAGGATAACTCCTCTGCTCTGTGATTACTTTTGTGTGCCCAGTTTCTTTTTTTTTTTTTCTCTAAGCGATTCCTTTTAATAAAACTCTTTGGGGGCAAAATAATGTATCTACTGGTCTCAATCATGCACATATTGAGAAGTGAAATAAAAGCAACTTCTGACAGCTGTCACATTGGAGACAGGATCTAGCTTATGTTGAACATAAGCAATATCATAGAGTAATGTATGACAAAGCCACTATGTGTTGTGACCATCAAGACAAAAGACCACAATTATATCTGAGTAAGAAACCACACACACACACACACACACACACACACACACACACACAAACACACACGTCTAAACCACAAAAGTGACCAAATATCCCCCTCTCGTGGCCAACATGAGGAACTGCTCTTTATTTACCAGTTGGAGCTTTACCTTAGCTCCTTTTAATACTTCTTTCCTCCTAGATAAAAGTTAAGACGCAACATCACATAATTGCTTCCATTTTCTCACAGCATCAAAGGCAGAATAAAACTTCACTTCTCTTTAATCTCCCCAAAATTTCCTACTTCATGCACAAATCATATCATAACACCCTCCCAACATCACTTACTGAGATGCCCATGATACACTAAGGTATGCGTTCTTCCTCAGCGAAGAGTCAATAACCCAACTTTGACACTACAGGTATATTCACAGTGTATTTGAAGAAGGGCAGTGGTGTTCCTACAGAGAAATTCAAAAAGTTATGTCTGCAAGAGTTATTTGTATTTAAAACCATAATTTTGCAATGAACTTTTTTCCCCCAAATCTAAGAGAAGATTCTCTCAGAATAAAAGAAGTTGTGATAAAAAATCATTCAATATCCCTGAAATGAATCATATTAGGTATTATCCCACAGAACCTACCATTTAGTCCAGGGTCCTGTCATGACCAGCACTTCTGTAAGTAGACCCTGCATAAGAAAGACTAGATTCTCAAGAAATCCATATTGCCAATAATGGTGATTTATTTCTATTTTACTAATAGTTATCAGTTACCTGTTAAGCATGAAGTATCTACAGCAGGTTGGATTCTGAAATAACAGACGTTGAGAAGAGATATTTGTTAGGGATCCACACTTGTAAAAGGAAGAAGGAAGTAAGATGGGTCAGAAAAAGAAATTAAACCATGTTGCAGGATGACAAAGTCTTGGCCAATCGGTGGATATCTCTGGATCCAATATTATCCATTAGAATGTCCTGCATTGGCCCCAAGTGCTCATGATTTATACTCCAACTCTCAGTCACTAGATACAGGATGCTCTTTGAGCCACGTGTCACTTCAGACAAGACAACTGACTGTAGCACTAACACACAAATACATTTAAAAGTTACATTAGTTTTAGGGGCACCTGTGTGGCTCAGTTGGTTAAGCGCCTGACTCTTGATCTCGGCTCAGGTCATGATCTTGTGCTTCATGAGTTCGAGCCCTGTGTTGGGCTCTGTGCTGACAGCGTGGAGCCTGCTTGGGATTCTGTCTCTCTCCCTCTCTGCCCCTTCCCTGCTCATGTGCGCTCTCTCTTTCTCTTTCTCTCAAAATAAATAAATAAACATAAAACATAAATAAATGATAATTACATTCTTTTTTCCTATTTCTTCAGCAATGTCTATTTTATGTTGTAGGGATTTCTCCATCTTTCTCTTCAGAACTTCAATACTCTGTTAGCTAATTACTTGGTTCTCCACTCACTTTTATTTATTTCAAGACAGACATTGCTGATTCGTTAATTCCTTTCTTTGTCATTCTTAATCCCATTATGATTAAGCATCTCTCAAATTTACGGGCAATTTTCATTCTGTTTTGTTGTTTCAGAATTAAATTGTCCTGGGTATTAAAATCCATGAGACAAATAATCAAAAGTAAGAGAATATGAATCCTCGGATGTCACCAACAAGGAAATAAGCGAATAAAATGTGTGACAGAATTTTAACATTTACAAAGAACGAGGAAACTTTATATCGGAATTTGTATAAGCATCTCAATGACCTGTCGCTGGCTTTTTTTCAAGAGGTTATATTATTTATTCATAGTATATGGCAAAAAGAAATCTTTTGCCATCTTTTTTAAAAACTACAAACATAAATACATCAACACGCTCGTCACAGATAATGTGCCTACAGCCAGTGGGAGTATGGTTATAAACTAGTTTTTTAGGGTGGATGTAAAGAAGAGAAAAGTGTGGTTGGGGGTCAAGTGGTCCAAGAGAGAAGAGAAATGGGAAAAGAATTTGGGGTGACAGGGACCTATTTAGTGAGCTCTGACTAGAGACTTGACAATGGACTTGGCATTGTATAGGTTATTTATTTTCTTCAGCAGAATTGAAATATACTTAATATACAAAAAATTGCACATATTCGATATACACATTTTGATGAGTTTGGACACATGCATACATCCATGATACCATCTCATAATCAAGGTAATAAACATATCCATCACTTCCAAAAGATTTCTTGTGTTCCGTTGCTTGTGCGCGTGTGTGTGTGTGTGTACGTGTGGTAAGGACACAACATGAGATTTATAAGTTTTTAAGTGCACAACACCATATTGTGAACTAAAGCCACCATGTTGCACAGCAGATCTCTAGAATTTATTCATCTTGCATAACTGTAGCTTTATACCCATTGAACAACTCCCCAATTCCCCGTCCCTGTCTCTCTGGCATCCACCATTCTACTTGCTGCTTCTTTGAGTTTGACTATTTTAGACATCTCGTATAAGTGGAATCATGCAGTATTTATCCTTCTGTGTTTTTCTTTTTTAACTTACCATTCGTGTTACAAAGGGTGATATTTCCTTTTTTTTCCAAGAATAAATAATATTTCATTGTATGGATATACCGCATTTACTTTTATCAGTTCATCTGTTGATGGGCATTTGGATTGTTTCTATATCTTGGCTTTGTGTATGATGCTGCAATAAACATGGGAGTGTGGATATGTCTTTGAGATTCTGATTTCAGTTCTTTTGGCTATATACCCAGGAGGAGGATTGCTGTATCATATGGTAGTTCTAATTTTAACTTTAAAAAAAAATGTTTATTTACTTTTGAGACACAGAGAAAGCACGTGTGTGTGTGTGAGTGAGTAGGGCAAGCTAGGTAGAGAGAGAGGGGGACACAGGATCTGAAGCAAAACTGTGCTGACAGCAGAGAACCCAATGAGGGGCTCAAACTCATGAACCATGGGATCACCTGAGTCACACAGGCACCACATTAACTTCTTAAAGAAACTCTTAGTGGCTGTACTATTTTACATTCCCACCTAGAGTTTACAAGGGGTGCAATTTCTCTACATTTTCAGCCATGCTTGATACCTTTTGTTAGTACAATAACCATTCTAACAGCTATTCTTGTTTAGGATATCAGACCCCTAATGAGTTGATATCTCATTGTCCTGTTGCTGATCAGTGACAGTGAGCAGTTTTCATATACTTGTTAACTATTTGTATGTGTTCTTTACAGAAATGTCTATTCAAATTTTTTACCCATGTATTCATTGGGTTGGTTATTTATTTATTTAGCTATTAAGTTATGGGAGCTACTTATATATTTTGGAAATTAGCCCCTTATATTAACCTGTACATGTGATTTACCAATATTTTCTCTCACTTTGTTGTTTGCCTTTTAATTCTGTTGTCTGTTTCCTTTGCTCTGCAGAAGCTTTTGAGCTGGATATAGTTCCACCTGTCTTGGTTTGCTTTTGTTGCTCATACTTTTTGGTGTCATATAGATGAAATCATTCCTAAGATCAATGTCATGAAGTCTTATCTTTATTGAAACTGCTAACTAGACTCATAAAAAGAGAAAAGTCAAGTAAATAAAATTAGAAATGAAAAAGTAGACATTACAATTAATGCCACAGAAATACAAAGGATCATAAGAGAATACTATGAACAATTACACACCAACAAATTGAATCATCTGGAAAAAATGGATGAATTGTTAGAAACATGCATCCTACCAAGACTGAATTATGAATAGATAGAAAATCTGAACAAACCAATTACTAATAAGGCAACTGAATCAGTAATCAAAACCTCCCAAAAAAGGCTCAGCACTGGATAGAATATATCATTCAATTTTCAAGTATAAATTTATTAAGTAAATGTTATTATTTGTATTTTACCAATGAATAAGAAAAATGTTAGAGAGGCTAAATAACACAGAGCCTGCATACCACAACTACAGATAGCCTGACTCTAAAAACATACTCTTTCTACTGCCTTGTTGGTTCCAAAGCTGACTAGGGGGTTATATTCTGCCTAACTGATTGAATTTCAACGTTACGTTTTCAAATTTTTAAATATTTAAAAGATGTATTGATAGTACCTCATCACTACATTAGATCAGATTCATCTTCTTTTCTTTCTCTGAGCTGCTTTTTTTTTGCTTTTTAATTTTTTTTATCTTTCTCTCTTTTTTTAATATGAAAGTTATTGTCAAATTGGTTTCCATACAGCACCCAGCGCTCATCCCAAAAGGTGCCTTCCTCAATACCCATCACCCACCCTCCCCACCCTCCCTCTCTGAGCTTCTTTTTTAAAAAAAATTCCTTATAAGTTGTCCATTCCCCATTTCTGTTTCCTTGTATTCATTCTCCATCAAACTCTTCTTCACACCTATGGAGCTAGCTGCCTCTCAAACCATAACTTCAAATTCTTTAAAAATCCATTCGGACAATATGTGTCTTACAAATAACTCAAATTCAATGTGTACAAGTTTGTGCTCATAAACATTCCAACCACATCAGTGTTTTCTCGGTACCTGTTTGTGTGTCTGCCCAACACCTCATTCTTTTGAAATCTGAAACCAGATGAGGATTTGGGCCCTTGACCCTTTTCTTTCTTTAGGCAAGTATTTGGTATCAAAAGAAAAATATATTTAAAATTCCTGTTAGATTTTAAAACATCCATTAGTTTCCATTCCTATGAACATCATCAAGATTTCCCTATTATTATATCTTAAAAAGATTATTGAAAAAAATCTGTCTTTTTCTAGTCACTCTTTATCTAATCTATTCTACCCAATAAGTCCAGGTTGGTCTGGTTAAAAACATAATCTGTAAGTAGGGTATGACTGCATAAAAACCATCTGGGATTCTTTGTTTAATGATAATTCCAAATCTTGTACCCTGGCATAAAGACATTCTAGTATTATTTATGATATTTCTTAGACCCAGAATGCAATGCTTCCTCCACTAACAACCATTGTTTCCCATCTTCCCACATACAGTTGAAACCCTGCTTCATTAGCTCTGTCTCATCTAGCCAAGGATGATTTGTTTTATTCTGCTTTTAAAAAGAACTTTGTTGGGGCGCCTGGGTGGCGCAGTCGGTTAAGCATCCGACTTCAGCCAGGTCACGATCTCGCGGTCCGTGAGTTCGAGCTCCGCGTCAGGCTCTGGGCTGATGGCTCAGAGCCTGGAGCCTGTTTCCGATTCTGTGTCTCCCTCTCTCTCTGCCCCTCCCCCGTTCATGCTCTGTCTCTCTCTGTCCCAAAAATAAATAAACTTTAAAAAAAAAAAAAGAACTTTGTTTATACATTTCTTAATTATTTATCCAATGCTTCCTTAGAGAATGGATGTTGGCTTCTACATTGTTATACACTTATGGGCAGGCATAACACCATTCTTCACTCTTGCTTGGTCAGCCTCCCTGAAATGGATTTTCCCTACATCTTATCATTAACACTAATTGCCTTGTATTATGTTAGATGCACTAGAAACAGCCTAGAAAAGTGATGTATTGAGGGAATAATTTTAGATAAAAAAAGAGTTAGATTTAGGGGAAAAATAGTGAATGTGGATATTTGCTCAGCTAAAGATTAGATTCCATCTCATCTTATAAGGAGCTCTGGAGTACCAATCACAACATAAAGTTCTTCCCACTGTATGGCAAGGAAAAGAAACTTTGGTAATTTCTGTCAGTTCATTATTGGCCTGAAGCTCCCTCCTACTCCGGGGGCCAAAAATGTGGAATCCCCTAGATGAGTCAATTCTTGTTGGAGTGTAGGTGATTTCCAGACAAGATGGCTGCTGTGCATCATTTGCAGCTAGGGTGTGTGTGTATTTTTTTTTCAACGTTTATTTATTTTTGGGACAGAGAGAGACAGAGCATGAACGGGGGAGGGGCAGAGAGAGAGGGAGACACAGAATCGGAAACAGGCTCCAGGCTCTGAGCCATCAGCCCAGAGCCTGACGCGGGGCTCGAACTCACGGACCCAAGATCGTGACCTGGCTGAAGTCGGACGCTTAACTGACTGCGCCACCCAGGCGCCCCATGTGTGTATTAACCGGGTGAAGTGATATGGCCAGGGCACTAACACTGTCTACTCCAATATCTTTCTTACACCATTCAAGTCAACCCTCTTCTCTCATTAAGTTTCAACTTTTTTCTTTTATTAAGTTTACTTAATTCAGGCTCTGTTTCTTCAAGATTTTATTTAATCACAATTTCTGGGAAAACTTATAAGAACAGAGTTAGTGAGACAAAGTAAATTCCCTTCTGCTGCATTTGATATGGAATTTGTAAACTCCCCTCTCTCCTCCACTACTCATTCTAGATTACCCTCCTCTTGGCTAGCAGTTGTTCTGGAATGAGGGCTTCAAAGTGCTTGAGTGGCAGGCATAGATTGACGTTTAATGGAAATCCTACTGTGTCCCCTGGTAGAACTGTCTCCCTATGACAACCAAAACTTGAGATCCACAGAACCTAAAATTATTAGAACAAGAAGCACAAATACTCCAAAAGGATCATTGAAAATGATGATGAATCAAACACTTCTGCAGCTACCCTTTGCTTTCCAGAACTATGTATTCTACCTCTTGGAGAACTGGCATGATGTAATAATCACTTTTTAAGGCATTATCTGCAAGTATTACAAAAGTGTCTTCAACATATTATTTCATTTTTAGTCAGGCTGGAAGTTTGTAGATAAGCTCAAAAAAGATAACTCCACTCCTCCAATAACTCAGGCCAAATACAATCATCTTTGAATTCTATCACACACTCCATTATTTAATCATGATATCCATTTTGTTTTGCATTCAAAATATGTTGAGAACGATTACTTCTCACAGCTTCCATTGTTAGCAACATAATCCAAGTAACAATAATCCTTCACTTCCAAGCCATAAAACTGAGTCTTCTTTATTTTGTTCTTGCCCCACCTCCAGCCACATTCCTGATAACGGATTTGATGCTTTGTAAAACAGACTGGTCCATACCACTCTTCTGTTCAAACCCTAACAATGGCTCGCCGTCTTACTCAGAATAGAATCCAAATTTTCCTATGAAAATCTACAAGTCATACTTTGTATCCAAACAACTTGCATTTCAGTCACAGATGTGCATCTTATTATTTGTATGGAATTAGCAAGCTAATAATTATTTATGTCCCAGTGTAGTATCGAGAATGATATGAGTTGGTGTATATAATATACTGATAGCAGTGCCTGGTGTTAAAATAACACCAAATGAAGGTTATCTAATATTTGTGTTGTTTCTGTTTTTATTATTGCTGGTGTTGTCATCCCTGTTATTTTTTTTACTGATTGTTAAAACAATATTTTTCATGTCATATAATCCTCAAAAGCATATCTAATGGCTATGTAATATTCCTATTACATGCCATTTTTGTTTCTTTCGTCTACTCACTTAATCACTTACTTATATCTAGGTATTACAACAACTTCTTGGTCTCACTTTGGTGAAAAGAAGTTTAGGTGAGACAGAAAACAATAACATCACTCAAGAAACACATGCATAAAATATATGATTGAATATGTCTTATTATTTTCCCTGACAATCCTACCATAATATATGCTTTGTCTCTCTGACATCAGGGAGACAAATGAATTATCAGGGAATTATCAGGGAATGACATCAGGGAGACAAGGAATTAAATGTTAATTCCTTCTATTATAACTTTTCCATGTGTCAAGGTGCTATGTGAAGAAGTAATGTTGCTGTCCAATCACTTCTAACTACCAGCAGTCATGATTATAGAGTAAATTGCATGAAGCTCTCAAGACAATAGAATCATATATATATGTGTGTGTGTGTGTGTGTGTGTGTGTGTGTGTGTGTGTGAAAAATAACAGTATCTTCTGTTCTGATTAGCTCATGTCATGGAAACAGAAAGAGTGAATATATCCCAGAATGAAACTTCAGGAAGTCATAATAAAATGAACACATATTTATTATTAATTATTTGAACTAAAATCTTGAAAAATGTTGCTTTTTAAATAAATTTATTTCTTAACTCAATGTCTACCTGATTTTCTCTAGTATCAGAGAAAACTTAAATTATTCTATTTTCATCACCACCTTTCTCTCCAACCAGAGTTTGCCTCTATGGCCTGTGGCCACTGGAAAATATTTATCTTCTTAAATGATGTATTTCAGACATGTAGCTGCAGAAATTAAAAAAAAAAACAATATCAAAAAGGTATAAAATACTCTGTTTTAATTTCATAATTTGATCAAAAACTTTTACTAGTTTTCATCTGTGCTCAAAGAGTTTTTTGAGCTTCCATCCCTTACTGAAACTAAAAAGTTGGGGGAATGTGTTTTCTATATGTCCAAGGGCATCACATTATATTTATTTTCTATACAAAATTTTCTTAAAAACGTATATTTGTTAACATATATAACATAAATTACACATCCCTTGAAAAGCAAGGAATTGGAGTCAAAAAGAAGATAGATCTGTGTATTCTCTTAACTTATGCAAGACACTTGCTCTTGACTTCTTCTGAACCTTGAGAAAAGAGTGTCATATTATAAGTCAATTAAGCTGAAATATCTCTTCTTCAGAAAACAAGGTATATATAAGATTAATAACTGACCAGAGCACAATCTCTCAAGACTCATTTTTGTCTCATTCTTGCTATTTTTGATCTTCCATGTCACAGTCTCTAACAGGCCTGGAAACTGGAGTTGGCTAACTTACATTTTATCATCATAAGAAAAAAAGGTTGGTATCCACCAAGCGCTGCCTTCCATTTGTACCTAATCTCCAGGGAGACCCCGCATGCACGTGTGAGCGCGCGCGCGCGCACACACACACACACACACACACACACACACACACTCTTTTTGTTTGTCTTTTTAACCCGAAACATAGTCTCTGGGAAACTGTGTTTCAAAGGAATATTCTCCACCACATCTCTACCAACATATTGTAGATTTTCTTTTTTTTTTTACTCTGATGACATAAAATATTTTATTAATTTTTGCTCAGGATAAAAGATTATTTGAGCCCCACTCCCATGAGACTGAGAGAATTCTATTTTTTTTTTAATGTCCTACTATTACTCCTTAAGGAAATGACCAATTTCTTAGCAATGGGTACAAGCTGGGCTCCATGGTTCATGAAGAGTAAATCTTTCTCACTCAGTTCTGATGTGAAAAATGGAATTAAAGTGAAGGAAATTGTCAGAAGAACAGCAAAGAGAAGGACAATTTTAGTTTCATGTGTATGTGAAATTTAAAAATACAGGTTACCATTTCTCCATTAAATAAACTATCTCTGGAGTAACTGGATAGATATCCTTTTCCTGATTCTTCCTTGCTCTTTGGATCTCACCCAGTAAGCACTATTTTTTTTTCCTGTTACATTTCAGGAATTAACTTAAAACTTTAATTCAAGCTTTAGCTGACACATCGTACATATGTTATTTTAACAGAATTTTTAAAAGTTCTATTTTCAAGGAGTAAAGAGTAGTATAAAAGTTCTGAAAACATCTTAAACATCAAGAAGCCCTTGGAAACCCAAGGACTCAAGCCAATAAAAGAGGTATGGGTTTTAAAACTAAGAGCCATCAAACTCTCTGCAGTGGCATCACATTATGATTTCTAAATCTGTGATATATTTAATAGACAAACTTTATTCTCTTTCAAATTGTAATATTTAAAAAATGCTAAATTCATAAGCAGAAAAGTATCAGGATATGAAGAAATGTGTTACATCAAAGCATATTAAGGCACATCACATCTTTAAAGGAAGGCTGAAAACTCAAAAATATGCTTATTCCATAATTTAAATTAAAAGTGGATATGACAAGCATGGATTCTTATATCACTTTAGTAATTTCTTGGCAATTCTCCCAGATACATATTTATATAGATGACTGTCTTCATTTTGCTCATATTTTTCATTACATAAATTATTTTAAGCTATTAATTTTCCATTATGCATGAATATGGTTCACTAGATATGCTGAGGTGTCAATACATTATCTACTTCTGAGGAAAATATAATATGCCACTGACTTTTGTGAAGAGACTTTAAGTATGAATGCTTTATGGGCCCTTACATATATACACTACAAAGTGGTAATATCACTCACAGCCTTGCATTCAACTTCAGGATAATCTGGGCAAACCACATTTGTAGTCTTACCCTATGTGGATTTTTTTTTAAATGTTTATTTATTGTTGAGAGAGAGAAAGAGAAAGACACAGAGCATGAGCAGGGGAGAGGCAGAGAGAGAAAGGGAAACACAGAATCTGAAGTGGGCTTGAGTTGTCAGCACAGAGCCCAACGTGGGAATGGAACTACAGAATGGTGAGATCATGACCTGAGCCAGAGTCAGACCCTTAACTGACTGAGTCACCAGGTGCCCCTGCTCTATGTTGATCTTATCCACATAGGCAATGCTCTAAGCCAGTTGGATCCTTGTTCTTCCCCGTCTTCTGCAGTTTCTATCCTTCTGGACCTTTCTTTTTCTTTTTTTTTTTTTTTAATCTGCCATTGTCAACACTTTTGGTTTCAGAGAACAAATACCCTCTTACAAATCATTGAGGATCCCTCAAAGACTTTATTTATGTAGGATGAACTTATTAGCACCAGAAGAGAAATTAAAACTTTTAATTGTTATTTTTATTAATACTTTAAAACATGTTGAATGTATTACATTTTTGCATAATTTACATTTATGAAAATAACTATATTTTCTAAAGTAAAAAAAATAGTGGGCAGAGGAGCATAATTTTACATTTTTGCAAGTCTCTTTAATGTTTAGTTTTATGGAACAGAGTTGAATACTAACATCTGCTTCTGTATTCAGTCTATTGTAATATGTTTAGGTGAAAACATACAACAAAAACCAGGTATCACACAGAGAAGTATTAGAAAAACCAGTGTGTTAAAAATGTTTTTAGATAATTGTGAATATTCTTCCCTGATGCTACACCAAAACTTTGCCATTTATAATGTGAATTTGTGAAATCAAATATTGTTGATTTTTTTGTTTACTGTTATATTACAGTCTATTGATTTGTCCTATACTTTGAATGAGTTTTTTACCCATTCATAATTTTTTTTTCAACATGCACTGGTCATTTGGAAAATACTGGCTCACTAAACTATGATGTTCATATCAATGTTGGAATAATTTTTTTATAAGTACCTAAAAGATCGGTGCCTGTGTGACTCAGACGGTTAAGCATCCGTCTCTTGATTAGGGCTCCGGTGGTGATCTCACAGTTTGTGAGTTCAAGCCCCCGATGGCTCTCTGCAGTGACAGTGCGGAACTTGCTTGGGATTGTCTCTCTCTACCCCTCCCACCTCGTCTCTCTCAAAATAAAAAAAATAACCTTTAAAAAAATACCTAAAGACCCACATTCATTAGTATTATCACAAATTTTATAAAAATTAAGTGTTGAGAAGCTGTCAAACTCAGAGTGGCAGATATGTTTCCCCAAAATCTAATTTTGCTTGAAAACATGAATTTTTTTATTTGCAAAAAGTAGCGTCCATTTTCTTTGAAGTAACAGTGAATATATGATATTAGAGAGCCTCAGCAATCAGCCTTTTACCACTTTTTTCTCTATTCTCATTCTTGAAGTATGATTGCCTTAGTCTCGTTCTTTTAAATGCCATAAACATACTGATAGTTTTTAACTGCTTATTTCCAGATCATCACATTCATTTTTGAGAAAATACATGACAGTTACCTAGACCGTAGTTTACGTGTCTTTCTTCCAAACAAGAATGGTACTTCTTAAAAAACAAAAAAAGTCTCCCGTTCACTTCACCACTCAAATGATGACATAAGTTGTTTCATTGTGGAAAAAGAAAAATAACTTTATTGTGCAATGGAATTGCTTTATATGTACTTCCCACTTTGTCAAACAAAATATTAAAAAGATATATAATTAGGGCTAGAGATAGAGATTCAATACTATATATATATATAGTATTTTTGACAGTCTTATTTAGGTCATTTTTAGCATTTTTTGTTTGTTTGTTTGTTTTTGCTGAGCTTTATTTTTAACCGTGTGGCAACAGAGAATACTATGTCAATGAATCCCATTAAGTGCCACTGCATGGATTTCTGCTATGCCACTGATTCCTTTACCCGCTCTGCTTTCTCACCGTTATTTCAAATATTAGCACAGTGAAAAGCAGCATTATAGCAGCTGCGAATTATTATGAAATATTTTTACTTCACAAAGCCCCTGGAAGCATTTTGAGCATCACACTGGGTTCTATGGAACATGCTAGGAGAATCACTGACATTTCTGCTTCGAAGTCCCTTGCACCTCATCTCTTTCTAATCCAAGTTCTCATTGAAACATTTTAGGAAAGTTAAAATACTACTCTCACTGTGAAATCTTTCCGGATATCTCAAGTTAATAGTGATGTCTTTTGTATCAGAATGCATATTTTATACTGTTCTCCAGAATCAAGAAAATCAAATGAAAAGATATGTTCCCTATCCTTAATGATGTCACCTTATATTAGGGGAGATTGACTTATGAAACAGTAATTTACAACTGAATGTGTGGTATGGAGACATAGATATACAAAGCACACCAATGTAGCATGGAGGTATCGTTTGGAAGGTGCCAATCATAAAGCCAAAAATTCCTGTGCAAAGTAAGTAACGTTTGAAAAAAAGGGGAGTGTGGTGCACGAAGGAGGGCCATACACATTAAAGAGAACATACAAAGCTACAGAAGCAAACATACCAGTAATATATCACAGATTTAGTATAAGATGCGATCGGCATGGCAGGTTGGGACAATTGCTATCAGAACATAACATTTCAGAAATAAGTAGAAGTCACTGAGGAAGGGATAGGTGAATTTAGTGATTCGAAACCATTGATTGTACTTCTTAAGACATTTCAAATATGAGGATAAAAATTTAATATTCACCAATCATTACAAAACTCACTACTGAGTAATGGACTCTGAGCAGGGGCATGCGACCATAGAACATTTGAGCCTCTACTCATTCCCTGCGTTGCGATAAACAGCGAGGGCTGAGGGTATTATTTGATTTCTGGTGAGGTGGGGCATAGTATCTGAACATTGCAACTAATTGCAAACTAATGTTTGTGTAAAATCTATGCCTATGCTTAACCGTTCCACCCATTTTGCTAAGATGCCAACGAAGAATCATTTTTGTTTAGTTTTTTGTTCATTTTGTTGGTTGGGTGGGTATAAGCGTTTAGACTTTCCAGAACTTTGATGATGATGGAATATCTTGAAAAAAAGAAAAAAGAAAAAAGAAAAAAGAAAAAAAAAAGGCTCTCATTTAAGAAAATGTAACTTAATGTTCATCTCCTTCTTAGTTTTTTTTTGCTATATACAATAAAACCTTGGATTGTAACTTGTTCTGTGAGTGTCCCGCAAGACAAAGCAAACATTTCGAACAAATTTTAACTTGGTAAACGAGAGTTGTCTGCAATACAAATAGTACATGACACTAAACGTTACGTGATCACAACTGAGCCAATGATTCTTGAAATTCGCTTTGGTATACAAGTGCTTTGGATTACAAGCGTGTTTCTGAACAAATTACACTCGCAAACCAAGGTTTTACTGTATAATCTTCTATTTTGTGTTTTGCATAATATATCAGAGTAATGCAACTACATTTATCATCTTTGGGTTGTGCAAGACTCCATAGCACATTATCTTATCCACAAAATTAAATACTTGATGTTAGTTTTTCCAAACTGCTTTCTCTTAGATTTTTGGCTTTGTCCATCTCATAAGTAGAACATAATCTCCAAAACCTATGAGAGACCTCATTTGACACTAACTTCGACCTAACACTATTTTATATTCTTATTGAAAAGGAAAATGTTATTGAATATCTTTGTGTAAAATTATATTTTACCATTTAAAAAACTGTATTATGCAAGTGCTACACAGAAAAGCTCCATAATTAAGAATCTTAAGAAAAATTATCACAATTTTATAGTGTGGCATTACTTTTGTATATTTTATCAAAGTAACATTCCTTACATTTAATTTTGAATATTCGCAAATAGTTACATCAGTGAAATTCATATGGCATCCGATGCCTACTTTTTGATAAGAAAAAGTATATTTACTAATAGTTTTAAACACCTAAATCATATATTTTGCTAAATGTTGTTTAATTATTCCTTATGAACCTAAACGTGGAAGGAGAAGTGTTAACATTTTCTTTTTCTGATGATTTAATGTAACTTTTTTTTAGATGAGGTACATTGTGGTAATAAGGCATAACCAGAAAATTCCTTGACTTCTTTCAATATTACTTATTTTAATATTGTGTTTCGTGGTTCTAACTTATGTTACTTAAATGTCTTCACAACTAGTTTGCCAGGGAGAATATCTTTGACATAATACTTATAGAGCCCACCCATCAATCAAGGCAAAAACCTTGGCTCTCTCTATATGTTGGTGTATGTAGTTGATTTCTCCTTGATCCCAACCATCAACACTTTCCTCAGGGCTCATGTATCTATTCAAGAATACTGATTTCCTGTCCTCACGCTGGAAAGTACCCTATTAACATCAAACTAGCTACTCACTACATACTTAAGATATATGCCCTGGGACTGTCAATTCAATATAAGGATATTAGATGAAAAAAAAAAACATATCAAAGAATATGAAGAAAATATATCAATATATATGCTTAACTAGTTACCATGTTTGGCCATTACATTTAGTTAATTACATTCTGAAAGACTGAATAAAAATGGAAACATGATAGATTATGTACTTTTCATTATCTGATAAAAGGAGCTTATACTAATTATTTAAGGGAGCTCATTTTTCCTGGTACAAAATGATAAAGACAATACATTAACCTAATGGACAGATTACTATTCAACTGCATTATTAATACACACTGTGATGGCTCTTTTAAGGGGATCTATCATATGGAAATTAAACTATGGGGGAAAAAAAGGTCATATCACAGTAGGTTAGTTACTAAAATCTTAGCCCATTTGGGAACACAAAACAACCTTAATGGTTTAAGAAAGCTCACTTTGCAAGTGGTTATTTAACAACAACAACAACAAAAATTAATTTGATGTTGGAGAAAAAAGCGCAATGTATAAAATAGCCACCTTCGAGAGTGTAATCAAAATTCTCAGCAACAATTTCTAGTCTTTCATTAGTTTTTTAGACAAATTGCAACCTTAGTTTACTGGACTCTCATCATTTTTTTTTTCAAAATTTAATTCAAGAAACATTTATAAGCGTTAACTAGATTCACAAGATACTTTTCTAAGACCTGAGGACACAGAGTTTACGCACTGTGCATTTTTATTAAAATTATGAAGCTGGTCTTGGGTTGCTCTGTGCGATGACACTCCCACTGCAGTGAATCTGTCATTTTTTGCCAAAAGTAGTTTCTGTTGAAAGACTCACTGTGCAGTATAATAGCCAAGTGGGGGATTTAAAAATATATTTCATTTATCAAAAAGGTAGTGAGTGCTTTCAATACGTGTAGACACAGCCTGAGAGATGAAGCTGTGCTGTATATTTCTTCCTTTCTTTATTTTATTTCCGAGGAAGAAGTATATTCATTAAAATGCCAATTTGACATTCCAAATGTGACATTTGCTACAGACTTCCCATACCTGTTCTCTTCCCTGCATTCAAGTATATATGAGATGTATCAAAATGAACTTTTCTAAACTCCAGGCATCGTCTCATCAGTATTTTCCCAGTGCTCAGGTGCACAGCTCAGTACATTACTCATCGCTCGGTTTGAAGAATCACTTCATCTAAACTAGTTGTTTCAGTGCATTGACATCAGTCATCCTTAGTCCCCTGAAGACTACATTGGGAAGAAACAATAAAATGGAGGCTCTAAACCTCCTTTCTTTCATATTTGTATTTTGAGAGTGGGGAGATCACTTGATTCCACATGTTCTATTTGAAACATCATAGAGGAAATGTCGTACGAAAATACGTCTTTCTGATCAGCACCGGCTGAATCCACACTCCCATGAACTTCCTGCCACGGCCCTGAGTGTCTTTTCATCATGCAGACAGTTTGTTCTAATTCCCTTTTAGTACAGCTCTTAAAAGCATGGATCTATCATTTGGAGCTGAGCGACATGAAGATTCACCATGTTCTGGGCAATCAGATCTTGGTAACGTTGCTGCATTTCCTGAACTGGAGGCCAATAAATGATCTTTAAGTGACTTTGACGTGGTTGACTGGCTTGAGCTCACATAGAAGTGTGCCTCTCTCCTATAATTGATGCTACTCTTACATTTCAAATTGTCATTCTGAACACATGCATTTGGTAGAGATAACGAAGTTGGTCTCTAGGGTTGGATTTTGATGATATTCCACCAAAATGTCTGGGTTAGATAGAATGACTTATTTTTTTTAATTGCACATGAAGAATATATACCAAAGAATAGTAGGCAGAGAAAAACCTTCCCCTGGCTACCAAGAAAAAAAAATTACCTGAGTGACCTCCCAAGAAGAAAGTTTCTTTTAATGTTATCATTTTAATCTAATTCTGTTGATCTGAGCTTTGCACATACAGATGTCTAATATGTCAGTTCATTTAACTGCCCAAATGTCTTTAGAAATGAAATTTTCTCTCATCATTACCAAATCTGGAAAAAAAGTGCCTTTAATAATTCAAATTCACACATTCATTGTAAAATATTTATCAATTGCTACTATATGGCAGGAACTGTGCTTCTTCTCTTCTAGGTATTCAAAGGTAGATTAGATGAGTTTCCTAGAACTTAAGTTCTGCAGTCTGGCAGAAGAGATAGACATATAAACCAATGAAAAAAAGCTATCTGCTCTAAAACAAATGCATACATTAGGAAGATGTCAAAGCACACAAAAAGTATTCCTTGTACCTTAGATCCATGGAGGCCTTCCCAGAGGAAGAAACATGAGCTTAGCATGAATTATTTCTTTATCTACTCATTTGTAATGGAAGTTATTATCCAATTCAGTTTTAATTTTCCTTTGTCAATTACACATCTTTGCAATGTTCTATTTCCGAGGAAGAACCTTGAGGATTATTTTCCTCCAGATGAAAAAAGAAAAGTGGTCTGACTCAACATATGTGCCATTGGTCAGCTCTGAATTTTAAAAAAGACATTGTTGATCTTTGCAGCAAGATGGCAGGGTTAAGAACCAAGTTTTATGTGTTTGGAGGAGGAGAGGGAGATTTACTTAAGCTAATATGTCAACAGCAAGCTCAAGAAACTAGATAATAATGTTGCCATATACCCAGGAGAGAAAGATGAAGATGGAGGGTAAGGGTAGAAATGTTGTGAAACATCCTGGTCCCATATACCCCTCCACCCATAGCCGCACTTGAGACTGAGCTTCAAGAGGGAACTTATTTGAAACGTACAGGAAGGTGTGTGTAGGAAGCTGGGTCAAAGATAGTAGGGAAGGATCAGCTGGATTCATGCCTTATGGGGATTAAAAAGAAAGCTGCCGGACTCTAATGTGCAGATGAGACACAGTATAAAGATAGAGCAGATACTGTTGGAGATAGATAGAGGGGCCTCAGGAAGTAGCTTGGGTTCCCTGAGGTTTTCAGAAAACCTGAAGGTATCTGAGTACTCAAATGATGAGTTTTAAGAAGATGTAAATTCTCAGAGGCCTGGGATCATGAAAAAGTTGACATCATCAACAAAGCTGTCACACTTCAGAGCAAACAGCTGAGACCACAGGCTTCAGATGTGGGAGAAAATTTATCAGCTTACAAGGCCATTTAGACAAGCTCTACATCATCTAGTACAAGAAATACATCAGCCAGCCACTCCACTGAGAATGAGAAGAAACCAAGGTCACCTTTATAGTCCAGAAGGTCCCCCCTCCTAAAGTGTCAATAAAGTCTGACTCTTTACCCACCTAGTCACCATTGTAGGAAGGAGATGGTAAAATGTAACATGTATGAATGAAGACGATGAGTAATTTGAAAAACCTTATTCACACCAGCCCTGATAGGGTATTGGACACAAACGCATTGAGGACTTATTCTTTAAAAATGATTGAAGGGTCAAGATGGCGGATCAACATGGAAGTTTTCTGCTTTTTTTGTCCCTGGAATGCAGCTAGATCAACACCAAATCATCTTGTACACCTAGAAAATTGGCCTAAGAGTTAACACAAAAATCTGCATAACTTAAGCCATAGGACTTGGCAGATATGGGGCACAGAGAGGTGAACTGAGGTAGAGAGAAGCTGCAGATGATAGGGCGCTGTTTTTGCTTGTGAAGACAGGATGGAGACAGGGGAGAGTACGGGAAAAACCCTACCCTCAAAAGCAGCTGGAGAGAAAGAGAAAGTGGACACACCCGCAAGGAACTGAACAAAAAAGGGAGAAAGGAGGAAGGAGAGGGTACAAATACCACTAGGACTCTATAAACAGGGAAAGCACAGAGTCTGAAACTCCACAACTCGATACCTGGCAGAGCTCTGTTGGGAAAGGCAAACCCCAGGAGCAGACAACAAGGTCTGAGGAGTTCTCAAGCAACATGGGGAGAAGCTGTTCCCCTGCTGAGAGGACATTTGGTAGAGACTGTGCATCCTCTTCATGGGCCAAGGCCCCAGTGGACCCCTGAGAACAGCCATGTTTGCTGCTGTTGGAACAATGACATAAGGGGCAGTGAAGTCTGGGCCAGATTTGTCTTGCAATTTACCATGATCCCTGAAAATGCTGCTGTTCCACAATTGTGTGAACTTTTTTCCGGGGCAGGCTGGCACTTGGCTGCAATCCCTGAGCATCTGCAGCAGCATGGTCGTGTGAACTTTCCTGGGGGCCGGCTGGCACCTGGCCATTGCTCATCTAGGCCCTTTCCCAGAGGGTTGGAGTGGGTCAAAGCTGTAGGGCCCTCAGAAGTGAGGGGTTTGGAAACACAGTCTCATCTGAGATAAAATTTGGGAGGAAGGTGCTACCTGGCAGGCTGACAGCTTGGTTGGGGACAGCATAGAAGCAGGGAGTGGACAGACGCCGGAGAGAAAGGAAGGTGCTTAATTGCCAGTGGGCGAGAGCACAGAGTTCTGATGCTAGACATTGGGTAGCTAGTGGAGCCATTTTCACCACTCATGCATGTGAATGTATGCCTACACGCAGTAAGCTACTGCAATCCACCCCAGTAAGCTAAGCAGTGCCATCAAGTAGAGAACAGAGCCATTACACCAAGCCCCATCCAACTGTGCCAAACACACTCTAAAGGAACACCACAAGTCTCTCTGCCTGCTTAGTTTATGGGCTATAAAGTGCTTCATAGCTTGACTTCTAGGGGAAACTGGATGTAATTTCAATCGTACTTCATTCTGTTTGCTGGTCCATCTATTCATTTTTTTTTCTTTTTCTTATTTTTGAATACAGAAAGAGATGAAAATATTTTTATTTCTTGTTTTTATAAAAAAAGGTTTTTATTTAATTTTTTTCTACTATATTTTTATAATCTTTTAATTATATTTTACTTTCGTTTCATTTTATTACATTTTATTGTAATCTTTTTTAAATTTTCAAATGTTTTCTTCCTTTTTTTCCTTCTTTTTTCTTCTCTTCTCTTCTTTTCTCTTCTCATCTCTTCTCTTCTTTTCTTTTCTTTTGCTTTCTTTTTCTTTTCTTTTCTTTTCTTTTCTTTTCTTTTCTTTCCCTATATTTTCTATTCTACCAAACTTTCAACAACCAGACCAAAACACACCTAGGATTTGGCATCTTTTATTGGATTTTTTGTGTTGTTTTTAATTTTTATTTTATTAATTCTTTTTCTTCCTCCAAAATGATGAAATGGATGAATTCACCCCCAAAGAAAGAACAGGAAGAAATGACAGCCAGGGACTTAATCAACACAGATACAAGCAAGATGCCTAAACCAGAATTTAGAATTGCCATAATATAACACTTGCTAAGGTTGAAAAAGCATAGAATCCCTTTCTGCAGAGATAAAAGAAGTAAAATCTAGTCAGGATGAAATTTAAAATGCTATAACTGAGATGCATCTCGTATGGATGCCATGGCACCAAGGATGGATGAAGTAGAGTGCCAAATCTGGGATACAGAGGACAAACTTATGGAGAATAATGAAGCATAAAAAAAGAGGGAAACTATGGCAAAACAGCACAATACAAGAATTAGAGAACTCAGTGACTCATTAAAAAGGAATAACATCCAAATTGCAGGGGACCCAGAAGTTGAAGAGAGAGAAAAAGGCGTAGAAGGTTTATGTAAGCAAATCATAGTGAAAAACGTTCCTAACCTGGGGAAAGACACAGACATCAAAATCCAGGAAGCAAAGAAAACTCCCATGAGATTCAACAAAACCCGACCATCAATAGGACATATCATAGTAAAATTCACAAAATACACGGACAAGGAAAGAACCATAAAAGCAGAAAAAAGAAAAAAGTCCATAACCTACAAAGGAAGACAGACATATCAGGTTCACAACAGACCTATCTACAGAAACTTGGCAGGCCAGAAAGGAGTGGCAGGATATATTCAATGTGCTCAATTGGAAAAATATGCAGCCAAGTATGCTTTATCCAGCAAGGCTATCATTCAAAATAGAAGAAGAGATAGTTTCCCACAAAAACAGAAACTAAAGGAGTTCATGACCTCTAATCCAGCCCTGCAAGAAATTTTAATGGGGACTCTCTGAGGGGAGAAAAGACAAAATAAAACAAAAAAAGACCCAAAGCAACAAAGACTAGAAAGGACAAGAGAATGTTACCAGAAAATTCAACTCTACGGGAAACACAATGGAAATAAATTCATATCTTTCAGTACTCACTCTAAATGTCAATGGACTAAACGCCCCAATCAAAAGGCATAGTGTAACAGAATGGATAAGAAAACAAGATCCATCTATATGCTGTTTACAAGAGACCCATTTTGGACCTAAGATCACTTTCAGATTGAAAGTAAGGGGATGGAGAACCACCTATCATGCTAATGGTTGCCAAAAGAAAGCTGGAGTAGCCATACTTATATCAGACAATTTAGACTTTAAAATAAAGACTATAACAAGAGATGAAGAAGGGTATTATATCATAATTTAGGGGTCTACCCACCAAAAAGACCTAACAATTGTAAACATTTATCCCCCAAAGGTGGAAGAACCAAAATATATAAATCAGTTAATCACAAACACAAAGAAACTCATTGACAATAATACTATAATAGTAGGGGACTTCAACACCCCACTTACAACGGACAGATAATCTAAGCAGAAAATCAACAAGAAAAAAATGGCTTTGAATGACACACTGGACCAGATGGACTTAACAGATATACTCAGAACATTTCATCCTAAAGCAGCAAAATACACATTCTTCTTGTGTGCACATGGAACACTCTCCAGAATAGATCACACACTAGGACACAAATCAGCCTTTAACAAGTACAAAAAGGTCGAGATCACACTGTGCATATTTTCAGACCACAGCACTATGAAACTAGAAATCAACCAAAAGGAAAACACTCAGGAAGACAACAAATACTTGGAGATTACAGAACATCCTACTAAAGAATGAATGGGCTAACCACAAAGTTAAAGAGAAAATTAAAAAGTACATGGAAGCCAATGAAAATGATAACACCGCAGCCCAAAACCTCTGGGATGCAGCAAAGGAGGTCATAAGAGGAAAGTATATAGCAATCCAGGCCTTCCTAAAGGAGGAAGAAAGTTCTCAGATACACAACTTAACCTTACACCTTAATAGAGCTGGAAAAATAACAGCAAATAAAACCCAAAAAGAGTAGAAGATGGAAAATAATAAAGATTAGAGCAGAAATCATTGCTATCAAAACAAAACAAAAGACAAAAAAAAAAAACACACACAGTAGAACAGAACAATGAAATCAGGAGCTGATTCTTTGAAAAAATTAACAAAATTGATAAACCCTGAGCCAGTTTGATCAACAATAAAATGGAAAGGATCCAAATAAATAAAAACAAGAAGGAAAGAGGAGAGATCACAACCAACATAGTAGAAATACAAACAATAATAAAAAAAATATTATGAGCAATTATATCCCAATTAACTGGGTAATCTGGATGAAATGGACAAATTCCTAGAAACATTTAAGCTATCAAAACTGAAACAGGAAGAAATAGAAAACTTGAGCAAACTCATAACCAGGAAAGAAGCAAATTAGTAATCAAAAATCTCCCAAAAAGCAAGAGTCCAGGACCAGTTGGATTTCCAGGAGAATTCTACCAAACATTTAAAAAAGAGTTAACACCTATTTTTTGAAGCTGTTCCAAAAAGCTAGAAATGGAAACAAAACTGCCAAACTCATTCTCTGAAGCCAGCGTTACCTTGATTCCAAAACCAGACAAAGATCCCACTAAAAAGGAGAACTAAAGATGAAGTTCCCTGATGAACATGGATACAAAAATCCTCAACAACATACTAGCCAATGGATCCAACAATACTTTAAAAGAATTATTCACCATGACCAAGAGGGATTTATAGCTGGGATGCAGGGCTGGTTCAATATCCACAAAACAATCAATGTGATACACCGCATCAATAAAAGAAAGGACAAGAAACTCATAATCCTCTCAATACATGCAGAGAAAGCATTTAACAAAATACAGCATCCTTTCTTTTTATTCTATTTTTTTTGCAATGTTTATCATTTATTTTTGAAAGAGAGAGAGAGAGAGAGACAGGGTGTGAGCAGGGGAGGGGCAGAGAGAGAGAGATACACAGAATCCAAAGCAGCTCCAGGCTCTGAGCTGTCAGCACAGAGCCTGATGTGGGGCTTGAACTCACAATCTGTGAGATCATGACCTGAGTTGACCTTTAACCGACTGAGCCACCCAGGTGTCCCCAGCATCCTTTCTTGATAAAAACCTTCAAGAAAGCAGGGATAGAAGGATCATACCTCAAGATCATAAAAGCCATGTTAAAAACCTACTGCTAATTTCATTCTCAATGGGAGAAACTGAGAGCTTTCCCCCTAAGGTTAGGAATATGACAGGAATGTCCACTCTCTCCACTGTTTTTCAACACAGTATTGGAAGTCCTAGCCTCAGCGGTCAGACAAAAAAAAAGGAATAAAAGGCATCCAAATTGGCAAGAAGGAAGTGAAGCTTTCACTTTTCGCAGATGACATGATATTCCATATGGAAAACCCAAAAGATTCCACCAAAAAACTGCTAGAACTGATACGTGGATTCAGCAAAGTAACAGGATATAAAATCAATGCACAGAAATCGTTGCATTTCCATACACTAATAATGAAGGAACAGAAAGAGACATCAAGGAATTGATCCCATTTACAACTGCACCAAAAACCATAAAATACCTAGGAATAAACCTAACCAAAGAGGTGAAAAAAATCTATACACTAAAAACTATAGAAATCTTATGAAAGAAATTAAAGAAGACACAAAAATGGGGAAAATATTCCATACTCACAGATTGGAAAAACAAATATAGCTAAAATGTCAATACTACCCAAAGAAATCTACATATTCAATGCAGTCCCTATCAAAATAACACCAGCATTCTTCACAGAGCTAAAAAAAATCCTAAAATTTGTGTGGAACTAGAAAAGACTCCAAATAGCCAAAGCAATCCTGAAAAAGAAAACCAAAGCTGGAGGCATCACAATCTCGGACTTCAAGCTGCATTACAAAGCTGTAATCATCAAGACAGCATGGTACTGGCACAAAAACAGACCCTTAGATCAATAGAACAGAATAGAGTATCCAGAACTGGACCCACAAATGCATGGCCAACTAATCTTTGACAAAGCAGGAAAGAATATCCAATGGAATAAAGACAGTCTCTTCAGCAAGTGGTGCTGGGAAAATTGGACAGTGACATGCAAAAAAATGAACCTGGACAACTTCCTTACACTGTACACAAAAATAATCCAAATTGGATGAAAGACTTAAACATAAGACAGGAAGCCATCAAAATCCTAGAGGAGAAAGGAGCCAACAACCTCTTTGACCTTGGCCACACCAACTTCTTAGTCAACACATCTCCGGAGGCAAGGGAAACAAAAGCAAAATGAACTATTAAGACCTCATCAAGATGAAAACTTCTGCACAGTGAAGGAATCCGTCAGCAAAACTAAAAGGTAACCAATGGAATGGGAGAAGATATTTGCAAATGAAATATCAGATAAAGGGTTAGTATCCAAAATTTATAAAGACCTTATCACACTCAACACCCCCCAAAAAAACAACAAATAATTCAGTGAAGAAATGAGCAAAAGATATGAATAGACACTTTTCTAAAGAAGACATCTAGATGGCTAACAGACACGCTGAAAAAATGCTCAACATCAGTCATCATCAGGGAAATACAAATCAAAACCACAATGAGATACCACCTCACACTGATCAGATGGCTACAATTAACAACTCAGGCAACCACAGATGCTGGTGAGAATGCCGCGAAACAGGATCTCTTTTGCACTGCTGGTGAGAAGGCAAACTGGTGCAGCCACTCTGAAAACAGTACGGAGGTTCCTCAAAAAAGTTAAACATACTACTACCCTTGGGCCCAACAATTGTATTAATAGGTATTTATCCAAGGGATACAAGTGCATTGTTCCAAAGGAGCACATGCACCCCACTGTGTAGAGCAGTGCTATCAACAATAGCCAAAGTATGGAAAGAACACAAATGTCCATCAACAGAACAATGGATAAAAAAGATGTATATGTATATACATACACACATACACACACACACACACACACACACACACACACACACACACATATATATATATACACACGTATATGTATATATGTGTGTATATATATACACATGTATATATATACATCCACAATAGAGTATCATTCAGCAATCCAAAAGAATGAAATCTTGCCATTTGCAACCATGTGCATGGAACTAGAGGGTATTATGGTAAGTAAAATCAGTAAGTCAGAGAAAGACAAATATCATATGACATCACTCATATGTGGAATTTAAGATACAAAACAGATAAACGTAAGGGAAGGGAAGCACAAATAATATAAAAACAGGGAAGGGGCCAAAACATAAGAAACTCTTAAATATAGGGAGGAAACTGAAGGCTGCTGGAGGAGTTGTGGGAGGAGGGATGGGCTAAATGGGTAAGGAGTATTAAGGAAGACACCTGTTGAGATAAAGACTGGGTGGTATACATAAGGGATGAATCACTGGAATCTAGTCCTGCTATATGCTAACTAACTGGGATGTAAGTTAAAACATATAGAAATTAAATAATTTAAAAATGTAAAAAAAATAATTGAGAAATTCTTCAAATGCAGGCTTACATCTGCCGTGAGCCAGTGGAATAGTAACTCTTAAGGGAAACCGGGTCAGACATAAGAAATAAAGAAGCCACACTATTTTCCTGATTTGAACATGGTGTGAACGAATCTGTGATATCACCTTACCTGTGTTAAATACAGACAGTCATAGTTGTCACAACTACATATACAATTGATGGGCAAAATAAATAAAGTGCCATTTCTCAGGGATCTCATATTGAAGGAAGAAATGTAGACAATGCAATAAATATATTGAAATAAATTTTGAGACCTCATACTGGAAGGAGAGTATCTTATGTAAGAACCTAGGTGGGACAGCTAACAAAATCCTTTGGGTAGGAAGTGACTAGGAAAGACTCCCAGTAAAATTCATTTCTGAGAGTTGTGGAGGATGAGACAGGACGTCATCAGTCAGACTGGCTTCACGATTGTGAGTATATGTAGATTGCTTGTCTCATGCATAGTCATTGCATGGCATTGACCCTGTCTAGAAATGCTCTCGGGCATAGTCAGGATCCTGAGCCATCTCTCCAGATTATGCAGCGTTCCTTCATTTATCTGAACAGTGACTGGATGAAAGCAGGTCGGACACATGGGACTGAACTGTCTAATTTATTATTCTGTCACAGAGGAAGATGTCAGCTAGCTAGGTCTTCCATGCTGTGACAGAGGGTTCTCTCCTTGGACCTGTCCAGTTCAATGTGTTCATCAATAATCACAAGGAAGATGTAAAGGACACGTTACTCAATTCATGGCAAGCATAAGGCTGAAGGGATAGTGAATACAGTAAGTGATAGAGTTAAGATCCAAAGGGTTTTAATAGCCTCAAGCCATTTTATAGCCATAAGTAGTTCCTGAACTTTGATCCCCAAACATACAACTGTACAAGTATAAATATTACAAGATATATTTTTATCAATAACATATGTCAGAAAAGAATAAGAACAGAAATAGAAGTTTCAGATTCAATCAATAGTATACACAAGGGAAACCAACAATGTGACTCTTGTCAGATTAATTTAATGGAATATCGTAGGCATTGTTAATAGAAATGTGATATCAATAAAAAGTCAAATACTATATAATTTCACTCATGTGGAATTTAAGAACCAAAACAAATGAACATAGAAAAAGGGACTGAAAGACCTATTTTATTTTTACGTAAAAAAATTAATTTCAGTTAGTTAATACAGTGTTATATTAGTTTCAGGTGTACGATATAATGACTCAACAGAGGAAAGGTGGGTGGGGGGGATCAGTGAAATATATAAAGAGGATTGAGAGTATACTTATCTTGATAAGCACTGAGAAATATATAGAATTGTTGAGTTAATTTGTGCACCTAAAACTAATATAACACTATATGTTAACTAAAATGGGATGAAAATTTAAAAAATAATAATAAAAGAAAAAGAAGAAATATAATATCTGCACGAAAGGAATCAAAAACCCCCTTTATGTACTCTATTTTTTCAGATGACGTTTGGAATACTGGGTGGGTCTGAGCAGTATAATTCACTTATACAAATTATAAATTATCTGTTCAGTCAACAAATATTTTATGGATTGCTTACAACATGTAAATCATTGTTGCATCAATTCAGGATAGTTTCTTGGTCTTTAGGAAAACAAATTAATAGTCTTTGTTGATATATGTATTCAGAGAAACTCAGCTAGATTGGACTGGTAGAAGAAAATTCCGTCAGAGGACGAAGTCCATGAAATACCAGTATGTATGTAATTTGTTAATAATTTGGTATGTAATTTGGAAATAAGGCAGAACTTTGTGAGATTAACACAGTGAGGAACAATAGAAAGGATTTAAAGGTGTAAGCACTGGACTAGCTTATTTTTAAAAATTACTCTTTGGGCATCTGGCTGACTCAGTCAGTTAAGCATCCAACTCTTGGTTTTGGCTCAGGTCATGATCTCAAGGACCCACATTGGGCTCTGTGCTGGCAGCGTTCTTCATGGAAAGTTCTAATAGACCCATTTTCTTTGGCATTTGAAAACTCATTCATTAGAGCATTGAATACACTCCCTTTTCTTATTTGCCCTCAGTTCTGAATTGACTAGTGGGGTTTGACTTTAATGCTGTGAGAGGAAGGATCAAAGAAAATCTATCAATGAACTTCTCTGAGAACTATGCAAAATATAAAAATCCAACAAATTCCAAAGGTTCAGCTTACTTTTTTCAAAGATGGAAAAACATTACCTGGGAGCTGAAATAAAGTGTGTAGAAATATATTTCAAACTCAAATTAAAATGCTTCTAAGGAGTAGGAATATAACATGGCGAGTTTTGATCAGTCTCTTTTAGGCCTTCCCATTCTTTCTTTTCCAGCCATGGGGCTAGGGAAACACGAGGTAAGCAGTACCTTTAAACTCTGGAAGGCATTCGCCACTCCCCATGTCCCATTATGAATCTGCAGACAATTTCACCAACTGTGTATTCTTTTTTTTTTTTTTCCAACAGACATTCTTAAGTTCCTATAAGGAGCTAACCCTTGCCTAGGTATTGGGAACACAAAGACGAATACAATGGTCCTTGCCTTTAAATATTTCACAGATTAATATTCAGAGAAGTAAACAAGTATGACATCAATTCTGTCGCATGAGTGAGGAGACAAGGTAAGAGATCTTAGAAGAGCACCTAACATAGTTTGAAGGATGAGCCAGAACTGTTTCCTGGAGGATGGGATGTGACTCGAATCCTGGAGCTGTAGGAGTAATCCAGGAGGAACAGGTGCAGGAAGTCCCTGTTAATAATACAGAAACTACGAAGTCACAGATGCAAAGGAGATGATTAAATACTATGTCTCTGCTTATTGATCCCAGACTCATAAAGGTCATCTCAACTAAATCAAGATTGACTCTACAGACCAAAATATGGCCAATGTTACAAGTGGAAGGCAAGCAGCAAAGGTGCAAAGAAAGGAATAATGCTCGTGCTGGAAATAATTCACTGGTGTTTTCTGGTTTGGGTGTTTGTTGTTGTCGTTGTTGGTGGTGGTGGTGGTGGTGGTTTTTGTTTTTGTTTTTTGGTATTGTTGTTGTGGATTTTTGCATGATTTAATACTCAGAACAGTTTTTCAAAGTGCCCAGGATTAGTGAGTGCAGGATGGTCTATATATCCCTTACAAAATGTGCTCAAATCTTTCATAATCAGGTGTGCCTGGGCGACTCAGTCGGTTAAGCCTCACACTTTTGCTTTTGGCTCAGGTCATGATCTCACAGTTTTGTGGGTTTGAGCCCAGCTCAGAGCCTGCTTGGGATTCTCTCTCTCTCCCTCTTTCTCTGCCCCTCTCCCTGCCTGTAGTGTCTCTGTCTCTCTCAAAATAAATAAGCTTATGTTTTTTTCCATAATGCAAACGAAGAGGAAATAATGACGGCATTTATCCTTCTATAAAAGACCAAAATAGCCCATACTAATACCTCATTTTTCAACTACCCGTGTTGTTTCTGCCTTTTCCTTTTTATTTATGTAGAAAGAAATGCAGAGACTGCAGAAGTGAGGTAAGAAAACCTTGTTAAACTTTTTCAACAATCCCTGTTCTAATGTTCAAAGCAATTACTTTTGCTGTCAGCAGGAATCAAATTTACTACCATCAGAGAGCGCAAAGAGTCAAATGTATTGCTAAGAATTACAACATAAGCTGCATGCAAATAACCCCGTAAGTTCTAAGGGCTTGTCTTCCCCTATTTGTACAGCTGAGACTTCAGTCATAAGTTGTTGAGGCTTCTTTGTTTTTAATTCCCGAGAAGCCGGAGTAGAATTTTCCCATCAATTTCAGTGAGAAACAGAAGTCCGCTAATGCCTACCATCTTGAGGGGAAATATTATGGGTGTGCTTTTACAACAAGAAATATTTCTTTCTAAACAAATCACATAGTAAGAACATTGTGCTAAGAAAAATAATGGAAACTACACAAACATAATCTTTTTTTTCAGAGAAATATTTGGACTTGACCCTCGCAGGGAAGCTTGAGTATAAACTTTAGTTTACAGCTCCCAAAGGACATGCAGACCTTTCAGTGAAAACTCTCGACATTGTACACAGCTTTTCCCAGTAGGCAAGTATTATATAATCCTGAAACAGTGAGCTTGACCCCTCTCCTATTACAGTCGTATCTATAACTGTCACCAGTTGTCCCCAACCCCAAAGTTTTACCCATGTCAAAGCTCAGCCATCCTTTCACAGTCAATATTGATGTCATAAATGCACACAGTTTAGTAAGTAAAACATTTCAATAGTTAAAAACAGTCAACAATCCTCTAATCTAAACCCACCCTTTCCTCCCTGCTGCCCAGGGAGGTTAATTTTTATAGCAGATTCTTCTTATACTTATAAATATCTTGTCAAGAAAATGGAATCCATGCTCTGTACTCCAAAGGCATATTTTGATACAGGGAATCAGGCGCTTGCAAAATTGTGAAGCTTGCATAATTATTAGCCTGGGGATCAATAGTTTGGAAAGTGGTCCCAGAATATTTATCCTGAAAAATGGAAGTAAGTACTCTTCAAAGGGTATTCTTAAAGCTACTACAATTTGCAAGCACCTCTGGAAACTGTCCGTCTGATTACTTCGATCTACAGTAGTAGGACTAGTGATTCCCTAGTATCTCACTAGAAAGCTGGTACCCTTCAATGGTGCCATGAGATTAAGCCCTCTACATTTTCTTTATACGAGTATATGAGAGAAAATTCTAGAAAACGTAGTTCTAGGATTCTTCTGTGAAAACACAGACCACAGAATGCATTTGTGAATATGTAAATGAAACGTGTTTATAAATGTTTCTATTCTTTTATATCTTCTTTCTTGAAGCTGATAATTGCCACTTCTCAAAAGTTGCTTAAATTTCTGTAATTATCATATGTAGAGTTCTTAAACACCTCTCAGTACTGTTTTCTACACGCTCAAATGCATCAGGTAACTTACCACTTCTAATGCTTAATCATTGAAAGTCCTGCTGACTCCCTGATGATCCAATTTGGAATAATTGCTCTCCCAGCCTGCTGGGAGGCTTTCTTTCCGTCTTCTCTCAGTCTGGATTCCCCATCTCCTTCTAGATCCCACCTTCCACTGTGTTCCTTCATTTTGACGATGCAGAAGCTTTACTAGTTTTTTGAGCAAGAGTATGGGAGAGGTTGGCTTTCAATTCCTTGTATATCTTGAAATGCCCTTCATCTCCCTGACTTTTGATTCCCAGTGTGGCCCCATGCAGACCTTCAGGCTAGAAATCACTTCCCACAGGAATCTGAGTGTGTTGGTCTATTGTATTTAAGCTTTTGACGTTACCTTTTAGAAGGCACATGCGTTTGCTTTTTATCATTGTTTTGTGTGATGTTTTAGTTGTTAGCATTGTTTTGTTTAGTTTTTATCGTCCCTTGAAGAATTTAGGATCTCTTCCTTATCCTAGTATTTCATAATTTTTCACAGCTACACTTTGATGTGTATTTTGAAATATTTAACAATGGTTAGGGGAGGAGTATATTGATCATGCTGGTAATCTCTTTAGCCATTGCAATCTGTAAATCATATCCTTTAATTTATTCTATTCTTATTATCTTATTCTATTCTCTTTGTCTCTTTGTCTCTTTATCTTATTCTACTCTCTTTGATGATTTTCTCTACCTTATTTTTTTTTTCTCATCCTGGAACTGTGAATAATCTACTAATGAGTCTCCTGAAATAATCATTTAATATTTTAGCTTATTTCTTTTATTAACCTTTTTATATTTTGGTTCTTATATGGATTTCAGCAACTTTACTTTTTCTTATTTCTAATGCCAAAGCTATTTTTATTCTTTTTTTCTGGTGTGGTTCTTAGGCTCTGTTTTGATTTTGAGGCTGAAAATTATCATTTTATTAATTATCATTGTTGACTTGCTTTGATGTTTTTCTTGCATGGCAATTGTAACTACATTATTTGTCCTTTTTTTTTTCTTTCAATTTGTAAAGCATATCTCCATGTTGCTTTGGTTTCCCTTTCATGTTTTAATTACAGTCAAGTATCTGGGGAACTTAAGTTGTCCATTCACGTCACAGAATGAACTCACTGTAACTCTATGAGCGAGGGCAAAAATTGTCAGTGGACTCTAATGGATGATCATCTTGGTCAGATGTGCTTCATTCATGAATTCTCAAGTGCCAGCATAATGCATATGTTATCTGTGGGACTGTTTTTTCTTTCTTTTTAAAATTCTGATTTTCTTCTAGGTATGACGCAGATGGGGATAAGGGGCACATACCCTGGCTGGATGGGCTCTGGAGTGCATGGATATAAGTGCCTGGGGGATTTGCCTGTTTAGTACACTGGTTTTCCATGGAATGTTTTATCTTAAGTCCTCAGTTGTATCGTTGTCTTTTAGGTTGCCTGGGGTTTCCCTGTGCCGGTACTCACTGGTTCAATTTCTTTTGTATAGCGGCTTCTAATCTGAATATGCAGGAAAGATCGTCAAGGAAGAAGTGGCCTTGCTGTATGAGGCAAAAAAAGGACTCTGGGATTAAATGTATATACATTTTTACTATCTTTTTATTGTTAGTTCCACCTCTCAAACCTCCATATTTACCTTCCACATGTCCTATTACACCAGCCCTGAGCTTCTCCATTGTTTTGTAACAGATCATATCTAATGCTGTATCTTTCTCTGGTGAGTTACCAGTTAGGTAATACATTCTACTCAAGGAGCAGCAGCGGTTTTCTGTTCAAATTAGTAGTAAAACCCAAGGGACATGATAAGCTTCATTTGACTTCACATTTTATCAATTTGTAGGAAAATACAGTAAACGGAACATACATAATCAAGAACTCATGACTCTTGGGTGCATCTTCTGAAGTACTGAAATTATTCTTTGAAACTATTCTCATGAACTTTGGTGTACATGAAAAATGAGAGACGAACCTGAGTCGTATGGACCAACTTAGCTCAGGGAAACCATCAATTATTAAATCTCTTCAACTTTTATGTATATTTTAATCATGAATCTGTGTATCTCCCCCAGGTTTATGTGGCTAGTTGTCATTTTCTAGTGCGAGTACAACCATGGGTTATTAATTACAAGTTATTAAGCTTAAAAAATCATCAAGCAACTATGGATGCTTTGTTTGGAACATAACAACTTCCGCAAAATGCTCATCCATCCTGGTTTGTTAGTCCTATAATTGTTTTTTTTAATTTAATGTTTTATTCACTTACTAATTTTTTAATCCTCGAATTGGTTAGCATAGTTTGAGAAACTTAACTGATAAACATGGCAAAGGAAGGAAAGGGAAGGGAAAATAAGATAAAAAGGAAAGGAAGAGAAGGAAAAATAAGATAAAAACAGAGAGGGAGGCAAACCATAAGAGACTCTTATTCCTATAACTTTTTAAAATTAGAGTTGCTAATTTAAGTAACTAACCCTCTTCAGGCAACTTTGAGGTCAAAGAAAATAATACAGAGCAACTTTAATGCTTTTATTGGACAAATCATGCATCCACTTTCCTATCATTAAAAAAAAATATTCACATCTGTTATCTCCTTTTCTCTCATCCTAGACTTGTTGATCTTTTGCTTTTATAGCTTTCTTTCATTCTCCTTGTTTTTGACCATAATGATTAAGGGAGGCTTGCACATGCTTTTAACCTACCATGTGTAACCAGAATTTCCCAAGATTCAACAACTTTTGATCATGTCATAGAAAAAAAGACAGCATTAAAGAGAAAAGAAGTGAATCCAATAAAACTTCCCAAATTAGAGAACATAAAAATAGAAACCAAGGATAATTATGATTTAACACCTCCTCGATTCTGCTAAACAAAGCATAGGAAGAAGAGCCACGTTCTGAGAGGAATTTTAAAACTGTGTAAATCCAGCAAATATATCCATGCCAGTTCTCATTATGAAGTAAGTCAAATACACTAAAGACTCACTCGTTCTTAATATGATTCTTCCTCAGATCTCCTGAAAGACATAATGGGGCATTTGTAAGTTTTTTCACAGGTAATGATAATCAGGTTATAAAAAGAGTTGGTTACAAGTTAATTCAAGATACTGTTGCAAATTAAGTATAGTCCTTATTTTCCTATAACGGCACGTGCATACTCATTTGCATGTTGTAGTTTTAACAAAATTCTAAGGCTAACATTTGCTGAAAATATTATCTTTCAAACACAGTTATCTTGGGAAACAGAACACAAAAATAGAGTGTGCAAAATTGCTTTTCTCTACCATTTGGGCGTTGTCACAGAAGTACACAAAAGCTTTTAATTGCCAAAATGCATTACCCAAAATGAACATGATTTCAATCTGTAAAAAAAAAAAAAAACAAAAAACAAATCCTGGGGCGCCTGGGCGGCTCAGTCAGTTAAGTGTCCAACTTCAGCTCAGGTAATGATCTCACAACTCGGTTCAAGCCCCACATCTGGCTCTGTGCTGACAGCTCAGAGCCTGGAGCCTGCTTCAGATCTTGTCTTCCCCTCTCTCTTCCCCTCCCCTGCTTGCACTCTGTCTCTCTCTCTCTCTCTCTCAAACATAAACATTAACACATTTTTTAAAAATCCTCATATCAACACAGAAAATAAGTAACTGTTTGCAATTTTATAACTATATCTAACAAATGAAACCAATGGGTTAAAGTCTGTGAGATCAAAACCATCTATTTAATAAAAAATAGATTTCATACTCAAATACCCAAACTTGCAAGTTTATAAATATGTTATAGAAATGACCAATCTCTTCAAATGAGATGCGAACAGTTAAACTCTGGGCTCAAATGTTCACCTCAAAACAAAAATCATTCCCACAAATAGTCATATTTTGTCTGATTTAATAAGAAATTTAAAATTTAGCTATCCCTGATAAGGTTTCAAATCATTACATTTTAGAAAACTCCAAGCCCTATGATTGCAAATTTAGCAAAACACACCAGAAATCTGTTAAATACATTATTTGTTGTGTTAAAGTTTTATTAGCTTAACAGATCTATTATTTAAGAGGACCCCACAGCCTTGTGAAATACACTCTATTTGGTACACAAGTTGCAGCTATTTGAGGAAATTTGCATACTAGTGTTGACTTCCAGCCTTAGGGATCGCCATTTTACTCCTATATACAATTCTAGGAACCATTTACTGCAGCACATTGAATTTGTCATGTGGTCTGTTACCTGGAACTAGACAAATTATAAGGCAAGGGCACAGTCTCCAGACAACCAAGTTTTTCCCAAGTTTTGATACTAATGGTAAATTCAGGATTTTCCCTATCAAGGTTCAGAAATTCACAGGAAAGACTCACAAAGCTCACTGAAATCCAATGTCCTTGCAGTCACATTTATTAAAGAAAAAAGATACTAATTAGACCTAGTTAAAGGAACAGATACATAGGGCAAAATCTGGGAGGGGCCCAAATATGGAGCTTCTACTTGGCCTTTCCCGGGCTAGTCACAGATAGCATTGCCTAATCTTGACCATGATGTATGACAGTATGCAGAGAATATTGACAACCAGGGAGCTCACTCAAAACAAAATTTTTTGGGCAAGTTTCTACTGGGATTTCATTAATAAGCATATTTGATTAATTAGTCCCTCAGGTGGTTGCACTCAATCCAATGATAGATTTTGTGTAAAGCAAAGCCTCCACTCTCCAAAAACATGGTTGGTTTTATAGGCATGGCCAGACTGTATCCTAAGACTCCTGGGTGTACTGATCCACCCCAAGTCATTGTTAGCGTAAACTACCAGCTATTGTTTTGGGAGCCACCATTAATAATCAAGACACTTTTATTACTCAGGAAATTCCATGTGTTTAGAGGTTACCTTTTAGGAGCCAGGACAAAAACCAGAAATATTTGGTCAACTCTAAATACCTTACTACATATGTTCATTCTCTTCCCAGACATAAGATCTATAAGAAAATAACAACAATACCAAATACAGAAACATATTGCACCGTATGCAACTGTGTGCAGAAACATTATTACACCGTAGTCACATTGTTTATTCTCTAGGGTGACCATACAGAATTTTTTAAACCTCCATTCAAATTTGCAGTTTTTACTTCTGAAATTTTTCTCAGGCCCTTTTTTGATGACCAGATGATGTATGCCTGTGTATAAAATATAACAAAACATATAACCTAATGATCAATCAAAAATGTACTGCTATTTTATCAAGAGATAATTGATCACCACATGAAGGCTCAGTGTAAAATTGAATTTTCTAATAAAGGAACTTTATCCAGGAAAGAATCCAGAAAAATAGCTAGAGGAATAAGATAAAATATCAAAATCTTAATTGAGATGTCATAGATTATGAATGTATATAACAAAATGTTGGATGCTACCAATGATACACCTACTATTAACACTGAGTATAACATGCACATTAAAGTGCTCTATTAAAGGTTATTTGTACCTACCTCTATTCTTTACTTCATAAAGAAAGAAGATCAAAAAGCTTAGAATACTATGAGATAGAACAAGAGAAAATAAATAAATTACGATAAATAGGAGACTAAAATCTAGCATTTACTGAATACTTACTAGTTGTCAAACACTTTATAAGACACTGACTTTATTTTATGTAATAAGAGGCAATATTGTGTGACAGTTAAAGCATGGGTTGACAAACCAGATTACCCTCATTCTAATCTTAATTTTCCACTTATTAGTGGTGTTATTTAGACCAAGTTATTATTCTGTTGGTGGGTCCATTTCTTTTTATTTTGAGAGAAGATAAACCAATATCTAACACCTAAGGTGTTATGGATTGAGTTGTGGCCTCCAAAAGATTTGTTGATGTTCTACATCTCAGTACCTATGAGTGTGAACTTATTTGGAAATAGGGTCTTTGTATATGTAATCAATTTCAGATATAATAATTAGGATGGACTCTAATCCAATATGTCTTGTATCTTCTTAAGAAGAGGAAAACACCAGGGCGCCTGGGTGGCTCAGTCTGTTAAGCATCCAGCTTCAGCTCAGGTCATGATCTCACGGTTCGTGAGTTCGATCCCCGTGTCGGGCTCGGTGCTGACAGCTCAGAGCCTGGAGCCTGCTTCAGATTCTGTGTCTCCTCTCTCTGCCCCTCTCCTACTCACACTCTGTCTCTCTTTCTCTCAAAAATAAACAAACATTTAAACAAAATTTTTAAAAGAAGAGGAAAATACCATGTGAAAAAGACATACAGTAAAAATGCTCCAAGATGAGAAAGGCAGAGGTTGGAATGATGCATCTGGAGACATAAAATGTAAAGGATAGATGACTATTGCCTCCAGCTTGGAAAAGGAAAGAAAGGATTCTACCCAGAATCTCAGGGAGAGCATGGCCTTGCTAAACCCTTGATTTCAAACTTCTAACCTCCAGAACAGAAACAATTCTGTTTTTTTAAGCCCCCTAATTTGAAGTTCTTTGTTATGTTAACTCTAGGGAACTAATAGAGTATTACTGTATATGTTAAAGGAGTATAAATATTAAGAGAACTTAGAAGAAAGCCTAAAAACGTAGTAAGCACTACATAAATGTTTACTGTATTTGATCTTTATAAACATATAATAATTATAAGAAAATGTAAATAAATTGGGGGGTCCTGGGTGACTTAATTGGTTAAGTGTCTGACTCTTGATTTTGGCTCAGGTCATGATCTCAAGATAGTGAGACTGAGCCCCACCTCTGGTTTATCTCAGAGCAAGGAGCCTGCTTAGGATTCTCTCTCTCTGCCCCTTCCCTGCTTGTGCAACAATTCTCTCTCTCCAAATAAATAAACTTATAAGTAAACAAACAAACAATAAGAATCTGATTCTGACCTGTTGACAATTAATCTAGAGACTTTTTTTCTTGGACATAACTTGGAATATTATGTTTCTGGATAAGGAGACCAATATGGTATTTTTCCACCCATATACATGAATAACTGAAGAAGGTGACCCAACACATTATTCTCTATTGAGAGTTACAATATTTAATAAGTTACCAAAAATCAGATGTTCCATTATGTAAACAGCAACATGAAGAAGTAAGTAGAAACTTATATTTGGAAAAATATATAAAATACATCAGGAAGGAAAAAAAGCAGTAGAAAGTAATGGAAAATTAGTACATTTATATGTAAATTCCATCAGCATTACCATTAAAAATGTTTTATTTTCTGTGCAGTCACATCGATATACACTTTTCCAGATTAACATTCACATCACCTATAATAGACTAAAATTATTTTAAACACTTCTAAGTATAATAAAGAGATATTAAAGACCAACATTACTTTCACCAATATTAATAGGACAGTATGCTTTTTTTAATAAACCCAGTAAACCCCTATAAAGTAGATTTAATAATTAATAGCCAATAACTACCAAAATAAAAATAATCTTCAGATAAGTCTGAAGAAGAAAATGTATTACACTTTTATTTTCAGTATAGTTAGCCATTACACCTGAAGAGGTCTATTTAACAAAGAACATCCAGATTTGCCTATCATTTTATTAATGACCATGTGATGCCGGTTTTATGCACAATAAACCAGGAACACAAGTTCATTTCCATCCTTTATTACACTGATACTCTCATTTATTTCTAAAACACCATGGAACACAATCAAACATCTCTACTTCTATGGAAGTGTTGATGAAAAATACAATGATAGATGGACAGCAGGTAAATTACACTTTTATATGAGCTCTTTTGGTGTATGTGGAAATCACTGATAGGCAGATGATGTGTTTTCTCAGTGTTTTACATACTTCCATTAGAATATTCACATATTCCTTCTTCTACAAGATGTTCCAAAGAACATATCATGTTAACTCTTCATAAAGGCAGATTTAGCAATGCCAGCTTTTGAAAAAAAAATTAAATGGGGACAAGATAGAATTTGTATAGATAAATATTTTCACTTATAATAAATTTTCTGTTTGTTCTTAAATAAATCATTTATGACGAGAAATTTTTAATACTGTTTTTGTTTGATGCAAGTTCATTTAAGATAGTGATGAAAAACAATTTCATTTGAGTTCATGCTTACAGGTAGAAAACACTACTAAGTTTTCTCTCTAGAAAATGTTTTTCTTCCATTTTTTCTCTCTTTCAAGCAGATACCATGAAATGTATTATTGTTATGTAGTATGGATTTTTTTCTACTTGTTGTACTTCACATTTACTATTTATTAATTTTCCAGGTAAATTTGTTTAAAATGAATATGCTGAGTATATCAGCTTATATGTAGTTTATTTCTATTCATAGGTTGGTTAGGTTATGGGTAACAAGGTCTGTTCTAGGAAAGAGTCTATAAGGGGGAAAGGTCATCTATCAAACTCATTTGGCTAAATTAACATGGAATTAAAAAAAATGTTTGAGACTTATAGCAGTCAGAAGGTTTATCCAGTCATTCAAGGTGTTTTAGGTTTTTGTGTACGTATACATTTGTCAGAGCAATTTTCCTGAGATTTGATCCAGAGTATTTTCCTTTATACAATTTATAGGTAGGAATTGTTGTTTTAATACTTTGTGTATTAGAATTTTGAACACAAATTTCAAAATACCCCGTAACATTCACCAGGAAAAAATACTGAAGAGTGTTCAGCTAATAAGGGATAATTTTTAGAATATCTACTAAACCTCTTAGGGGGAATACACCATTTCTTCACTTTGATTTTTCAATAATAGTTCCTGTGTTTCTAGGCAAATACACATCTTAATATACATAAGGACAAAATAAATTCAGAAGCCAGGTACCAAAATATAGGTTCTAGAATAAAGTACCTCATATCTAAGCTTTTTGGTTTTTGTGTGTGTGTTTGTTGTGACTGTTATTTTTAAATTCATTTTTCTCTTCAGGCTGAAGCTTTAAATATTGTGAAGCAAGATGTCAGAGGGAAGATGGAGAGAACTAGCTAACTAACCAATAAAAACTCACTTTTATCTTTGGAAATATTCTCACTTTTCATATAGCTTTCCCTTCTCCTCACCCCATCATATGGAGTCATGTGATCAGTCCTTCTATAGCCTCTGATTCCCATTCCCCTAACAAACTATGAGCATTTATCATTTTTTTAAAATTTATTTATTTTGAGAGAGACAGACACAGTGCGAGTTGGGGGGAGTCAGAGAGAAAGGAAATAGAATCCCAAGCAATGTCCTCACTACCAGGGCTGAGCCTGACATGGGGCTTGAATTCACAAAACCATGAGATCATAACCTGAGCCCAAACCAAGAGGCAGATGCTTAACCAACTGAGTCACCCAGGCACCCCTAGGGTACTCTTTGATTCTGATAGTTAATTATTTGAATCATTTCAGATATATTTAAATTTTAAAGACTTATTAAATACAGAATTTTTAACTTGAATCTTTGCAGGAGTGGTTTATGTTTTGAAGTAAAATTAATTTTTCTATTCAAATACTATTTTCTCCAAATTTCATTGGTTAGAATTCTCCCTAATCATTTGCTTCAGAGTCTTTGCCATTTCTTCCCAGAGTGCAAATATACCACATTTGCTATTACAGCTATGTGGGGGAAAGAAAGCAATTGTGGGTGTCTGTCAAAGAACAATTTAGCTTAATTTTTAATGTTTTAGTATGTACAAGACAATGTATTATTCTATTAACACAAATGGTTGAGTTTTTAATGTCAGAACAAACTCTGAATTTGAGTGGGTTTCTGAGCAGAAACAAGATTTATAGTGCTGCAGACCATTCTCTTAGACCCATCATGATTCTGCTGCTCAGATAATATTAAAAATAACTGTAAATGAGATATGCAAACCTGATTCTGTGGCAGAAAAGCAATTTGGTGACTCAGTGAAGGTCTCTTGAGTTTTGGATCTGGAAGCACCAGAAGCAGCTGCCCATTGAAGCCCATATGAAAGACAACTTGCTACCTTGTTACCGGCAGTTGATTGAAACTGTTCCCACTACCTTAAGATATCAGATGATTATGAGGCTACAAATACTGATCATACTTTTTATGTTGCAGAAAGACAATCAGGAAGAAGGTAACACAACATACTGCACAGCTCACTCATAAATTGGAAAAGGATGCTAAGATAAGCATGCTAAGAATATGCTAAGACAGAAATTGAGAGGAGTTTACTATATGTCTGATCAGATTGCTTCCTCACATGTGGGGCAGATGCCTTCTATCACAGTCACCTACACACTCTGATTCCCTCCTAAGCAAGATAAAGAAGGTCCTCAGAATCAACTGGGTTTTCGTCTTGTCAATTCAACTCTTTCTATCAAGCTGTCAGTCTCTGGGGAGTATGATTTTAATAGAACGGTGACTAAAGCCTGTGGTTGTGAATCTACTTCCATAGTGTGTCACACTATAAAGTTGCTTTCCTGGTTAAAGATTCTATTGTGATATATGGATTCAATAAATCATAAGTCCTGACATAATGGTGCTGCCTGAAACCTGCAGAAAGAAAAGCTAATCCAAACTTAAAGAATGTGTCTATTCTTGGAAAAATAAACCATTGTTCTTTCTAGGATAAAAGAGGACCAATGTAGTCAACTTGCCACCAAATAGTCAATCAATGTCCTGGAAATTAGACTCATAGTGCTGTACCAGGGACCCAGACTTGTTCCTTATTATTGGAAATTATTGGATATTCAAGCTCTAAGTAGCCAGATTAACCTTAACAAGTAAGAATGTATGCTATGGTTCTGTGTGTAACTTAACTTATGAAAGTATGAATTCCTCATTTGTGTATCCATCATGGCAGCAGTGGTGTAACTATTAAGACTTACTAACATCAACTTGCTTACTAATTATTTCATGTTTTCTGGTAAACATTAGCATGCAAGACAAAGATTCCCACCCTTTGTATCCACACTCATATAACCGTCTGCAAGTCTCTAACTCAAACTCATTCTCCCTGATTTTTCTATTATTTGGTTTTCTGGACTATCTGGACCTATCCACTGGTGCTACTCTTGCTCGTCCCTGGATGTATAATTTTCAAATTCCAATGATTTGCAGCCGACTCTGTTCCAATTTATAGTCTGCTATATCTAATAAGAACCAGTTCATGACTGGCAGTTCCAGATGCCTGGTGATTCCATGGTCCAAAGTCAGGTCATTTATCTTTGTCAGGACTAGTATCAAAGAAGGAAAAATTTTTTTCAAATAATATGTAATTTGGGCAATGGCATGGCCTTGCTCCAGAATTCCAGTGCCTTGTGTAGTGGGGCTTCCTTATGGGGCTTGCCGTATGCTCCACACCTCATCGCTTTACTACTGAAGACATCTTCAATAACTTAGTGTCTGCTGGAGTGTGGTTAGGCTACACAACTAAGATAAGGGTTTCCTATGAACAGTTTTATTGTTTAACTTCCCTGTTGGTGTCAACAGAGCACCCACATGTTCTAATAAATGTTCCAGGTGTGATACAAATTGGAAAAGGAGAGATGGGCTTGAAGGCTGGCAGTGGCCAACATCAAACACTATCAAATTATTTATTACATTTACGTAGCAGATGGAACTCAGAATTTAGTAGACAGTGGTCTATAGTCACTACCTTAATAACTAGGACCCTGTAAGTTTTACTATATTCTTTTTACAACTTTTGTGTATCTCCTTCTTCTTCATTTTTTTGGCTCTCTTTCTGGATTAAGCCCTATAAATTCTCTGACTCTCTGCCTGGTCTTTCTATCCACCCTTATCATTTCTTTCTTAGTTTGGAAGCAGATGAAAGTGAAAATACAACAGTAAAAACCCTCTGGGATGCAGCAAAGGCAGCTCTAAGAGGAAAATACATCACAACCCAGGTCAATCTCAAGAAGCAAGAAAAATCCCAAATACAGAATTTAATCTCACACCTAAAGGAACAAGGGACAGAGCAGCAAAGAAACCCCAAAGCCAGCAGAAGAATAGAAATAACAAAGTTTAGAGCAGAAATAAACAATATAGAATCCCAAAAAACAGTAGAACAGATCAATGAATCTAAGAGCTTGTTTTTTGAAAGAATATACAAAATTGATAAACTCCTAACCAGACTTCTCAAAAAGAAGAGAGGACGCAAACAGGTACAATCATGAATGAAGAGAGGAGAGATCACAACTGACACCACAGAAATACAAGCAATTATTAGAGAATACTACGAAAAATTATATGCCACCAAACTGAATAACCTAGAAGAAATGGACAAATTCCTACACACCCACACAATACCAAAACTCAAGCAGAAAGAAATAGAAAACTTGAACAGACCCCTAACCAGCAAAGACATTGAATTGGTTATCAAAAATCTCCCAACAAATAAGAACCAGAAGGCTTCCCTGGAGAATTCTACCAGACATTTAAAGTAAATCTAGTACCCACTCTTCTCAAACTGTTCCAAAAAAATAGAAATGGAAGGAAAGCTTCCAGACTCTTCTATGAGGACAGCATTACCTCGATACCCAAACCAGACAAAGACCCCACCAAAAAGGAGAATTATAGGCCAATAGTGCTGATAAACATGGATGCAAACATTCTCAACAAGATGCTAGAAAATCGAATTCAACAGTATATTAAAATAATTACCCACCATGATCAAGTGGGATTCATTCCTGGGCTGCAGGCCTGGTTCAATATCCACGAATCAATCAATGTGATACATCACATCAATAGAAGAATGGATAAGAACCATATGATCCTGTCAATAGCTGCAGAAAAATAAAATTGACAAGACACAGCATCTTTTCTTAATAAAAACTCTCAAGAAAGTCAGGATAGAAGTAACGTACCTTAATATAAAAGCCATATATGAAAGGCCTGCAGCTAATATCATTCTCAATGGGGAAAAAACTGAGAACTTTCCCCCTGAAATCAGGAACATGACAGGAATGTTCACTCTCACCGCTGTTGTTTTACATAGTTTTGGAAGTCCTAGCCTCAGCAATCAGACAACAAAATGAAATAAAATGCATCCAAATTGGCAAAGAAGTTAAATTTTCACTTTTTGCAGATGGCATGGTACTCTACATGGAAAACCCAAAAGACTCCACCAAAACAACTGCTAGAACTGGTACATGAATTAAGCAAAGTCTCAGGATATAAAATCAATGTACAGAAATGGGTTGCCTTTCTATACACCAATAATGAGGAAACAGAAAGAGAAATCAACAAATTGATCCCGCTTACAATTGTACCAGGAACTACAAAATACCTACAAATAAATCTAACCAAAGATGGGAAACATCTGTATGTTGAAAACTGCAGAAAACTCATGAAGGCAATTGAAGAAGACACAAAGAAATGGAAAAGCATTCCATGCTCCTGGATAGGAAGAATAAATATTGTTAAAATGCCAATACTACCCAAAGCAATCTACACATTCCATGAAATCCCAATCCAAATAGCACCAGCATGCTTCTAAGAGCTAGAACAAACAATCCTAAAACTTATATGGAATCACAACAGACCCCAAATAGCCAAAGTAACGTTGAAAAAGAAAACCAAAGCTGGAGACATCATAATCCTGGACTTTAGCCTGTACTACAAAGCTGTAGTTATCAAGGCAGTACGGTATTGGCACAAAAACAGACACATAGATCCATGGGATAGAATAGAGAACCAAGAATTGGACCCAAAAATGTATGACCAAGTAATCTTCTACAAAGCAGGAGAGAGTATCCAGTGGAAACAAAGACAGTCTGTTTGGCAAATGGTGCTGGAAGAACTGGACAGCAACAAGGAGAAGAATGAAATTGGACCACTTTCTTACACCATACACAGAAATAAATTCAAAATGGTTGAAATACATAGAAGAGAAAACAGGCAACAATCGCAACTTGTTTTTTTTTTTAATTTTTTTTAACGTTTATTTATTTTTGAGACAGAGAGAAACAGAGCATGAACAGGGGAGGGGCAGAGAGAGAGGGAGACACAGAATCTGAAACAAGCTCCAGGCTCTGAGCTGTCAGCACAGAGCCTGATGCGGGGCTCGAACCCACAGACCGTGAGATCATGACCTGAGCCGAAGTCAGATGTTCAACCGACCAAGCCACCCAGGCGGCCCAACAACCGCAACTTCTTACTTTGACCTCAGCCACAGCAACTTCTTACTTGACACATCTCCAAAGGCAAGGGAATTAAAAGCAAAAGTGAACACTTGGGACTTCATCAAGATAAAGGCTTTTGCACAGCAAAGGAGCCAATCAACAAAACTAAAAGGCAACCGACAGAATGGAAGAAGATATTTGCAAATAACATATCGGATAATGAATCTATAATGAACTTATCAAACTCAACACCCAAAAAACAATCCAGTGAAGAAATGGGCAGAAGACATGAATAGACCTTTTTTTTCCAAAGAAGACATCCAAATGGCTAACAGACACATGAAAAGATGCTCAACATAACTTATCATCAGGGAAATACAAAATACAAATGAATGAAATCTTGCCATTTGCGACAACATAAATGAAACTGGAGGGTATTCTTCTAAGTGAAATAAGTCAGAGAAAGACAGATATATGTTTTCACTCATAAGAGGATGTTGAGAAACATGGGCAAAGGGAAAGAAAAAAATATGTATATATATGTATGTATAGTTACAAACAGAGAGGGAAGCAAACCATAAGAGACTTTTAAATACAAAGAACTGAGGGTGGAAAGCAGTAGGGTCACAGAAGGGAGAAAAAATGGTGATGGACATTGAGGAAGGCACTTGGTGGGATGGGCACTGGGTGTTTTATGCAAGTGATGAATCATGGGAATCTACTTCTGAAGCCAAGAGCACACTGTATACACTGTTAGCTAATTTGACAATAAATTATTTAAAAAATAAATAAAATGAAATAACTAGGGCCCTATAGAACATAAAAAAAGGAAATGTCATTTCTCTGAAGATTTTATACTAATTTGATTGATGTATGCTATGTCAAATATTATTCCATAGCTATATGGTGAACAAAAATTTATAAATTCATTTATTGCAAACAATAGTATTCCAGGATGAGAAAATATTTTGAGAAGCTGAGTCAAAGCCCCCAAAACCATTTGGCCAACATACAAAATAAATTTAACCTTAGAAAGAAATATTGTTTTTTTTAATTAAAAATTTTTTTTTAACATTTATTCATTTTTGAAAGGCAGAGAGAGAGACAGAGTGTGAATGGGGGAGGGGCAGAGAGAGAGGGAGACAGAATCCAAAGCAGGCTCCAGGCTCGGAGCTGTCAGCACAGAGCCCGACACGGGGCTCAAACTCACGGACTGCGAGATCATGACCTGAGCTGAGGTCGGCCACTTAACCAACTGAACCACCCAGATGCCCCAATTGTTTAATATATATATATATATATATATATATATATATATATATATATATTTTTTTTTTTTTTTTTGAGAGAGAGAGAGAGAGAGAGAGAGAGAGAGAGAGAGAGACTAAGCACGAACAGGGGAGGTGCAGAGAGAGAGACACACACAGAATCCAAAGCAGGCTCCAGGCTCTGTGCTGGACGTGGGGCTCAAACCCATGAACCATGAGATCATGACCTGAGCCAAAGTCGGATGCTCAACCGACTGAGCCATCCAGGAGACCCAATAAATCACTGTTTCAATTAAATTTATTTATTAAGACTAATGAAAAAGTCAAAATAACTTGCGATGATAGAGAAAAAAAATTGAACTGGTAAAAGAATATAGATATGGGAAAGGGTCTGATGATGCCCAAATTCTTTGTAGAGGGAATTTTCTTCCTCCATTTGATGCCACATATTTTGATGGCCACTGGGGTATTAGTAGGTTAATTCTTAGAATAAGTATTGCAGAAAATAAAATATTGAAAGGGAATATGGGCAGTGATGTACTTGCTGATGTCAGAGGGTCAACTGGAAATTAAGGAATTAAACTTGCTGGGTTGTTATCCATTTCTCCCCCAGTTACTATGGGCTGGGTGCTCTCGGAAAAGAGAAAAAGGAGACAAGGGTCTCAGTCTGATAGTCCTACAAAAATGATAATTAAATCTCTGCACAAAGAGACTAATGAAGTTTTCTAGAAGAAAATTCCTATGGGGGAATCTGGGTGCCTCAGTCAGTTAAGCGTCTGACTTCAGCTCGGGTGGTGATCTCCCGGTTTGTGAGTTCGAGCCCCGCGTCAGGCTCTGAGCTATCAGCACAGCTCTGAGCTGTCAGCTGGAGCCTGCTTTGGATTCTGTGTCTCCCTCTCTCTCTGCCCCTCCCCCACTTCTGCTTTGTCTCTTTCTCTGTCTCTCAAAAATGAATAAATGTAAAAAAATAAAAAATAAAAAAAGAATATTCCTATCTATGCAATGCTTTTGAGTAATGATTTCCTCATTTTAGGATGTTTTATAATAAATAAATCTATAATATTTTAAATTGTGAGACATGGCTCCTTGACGTATGTCACATAAGTAAATAGCTATCCTGTATAAACAACAACAAAAAAGATGATTAATAACTTAAATATCCCTGCTGGATGAGGGGACCTACCAGCCCTTTTAAAGACCCTTTTTACTGTGGGCCAGATACTATGTGTCAGATGTGGGAAGGAGCAAGTTGTAGAGCCAATGGAATGTCCTGTCTTGGCATCTTCTTTACTTGTAACCTCATAATTGTTAGTAAAGCTTGCTACTGGGGAAAAAAAAAAGAAAAGAAAACAAACTCTAATTTGTATAATTCCTACTACACAGCAGATCTTTAATTCAATATTCTTACTTTAAGAACTTTGCTGAAATTAATTTTGGTATACTTCAACGAGAAATTTTCTATCTCAAACCATAGTTAAATTGGCCTGGAATTCTAACTTTTATATGACCTTTTTAAAATTTGGGAAAGAATTTTATAGTACTTTCATAAAAAGAATGGAGAAACATGCCATATATATTTTTTTAAGTTTTTGTAGACTTAAAAGAACGTAAGAATTTTGACAGATACTTGAGCACTTGTCCATGATTTCTTCTCAGGACTAATTCAGTATTCGAAGTAATACAACAATCAGGTACCAATTAGTATGCCGATGACAATTGGTTGCATAGGGATCTCGTCATAGGTTACAGGTACCATAATGTTTTCTTCATAATGCCATGTGGGACTCTAGGCCCCCATGATACTGTACTGGTGTGCACCACGTGATGCCTGGAACAAAACCTAAGATTTTATTGTCATTCAGGGCCCTCAACAGACAGTGACTCTAATGGCTGTTGTTGACCCTGGTGTAAATGAAAGCAGACTGCGCCAATTTTATGATGTTCTTCCTTGGCTGCACAATTGCGAGAGAATGTTCCCTTACGCTGGCAGGGTTGGCTGGTTAGGAGATAGTGGCTGGGAAGTTGGGAAGGTGGGAAGAGGCTGGAAAATGTAACGGACCCTCTTTCCAGAATTTCAACACAAAATCAAGATTCTGTTTGCCTCTTTAGCCCCCAGTAGGTGACATTGGTGTTTTTGTCATCTTTACTTGCTTTGCCATTGTCCAAAACCTCTTAATTACTTGAGAAGCACAGGGATGCAAACTTATGAGCAGGTAAAAAAAAAAAAATTTACAACTCACTTCAGAAGACAGGTTCCTCAAAAAAATTAAAAATAGACCTACCCCATGACCCAGCAATAGCACTGCTAGGAATTTACCCAAGGGATACAGGAGTACTGATGCATAGGGGCACTTGTACCCCAATGTTTATAGCAGCGCTCTCAACAATAGCCAAATTGTGGAAAGAGCCTAAATGTCCATCAACTGATGAATGGATAAAGAAATTGTGGTTTATATACACAATGGAGTACTACGTGGCAATGAGAAAGAACGAAATATGGCCCTTTGTAGCAATGTGGATGGAACTGGAGAGTGTGATGCTAAGTGAAATAAGCCATACAGACAAAGACAGATACCATATGGTTTCACTCTTATGTGAATCCTGAGAAACTTGGCAGAAGACCATGGGGGAGGGGAAGGGAAAAAAAAAAGAGGTTAGAGTGGGAGAGAGCCAAAGCATAAGAGACTGTTAAAAACTGAGAACAAACTGAGGGTTGATGGGGGCTGGGAGAGGGGGGGGGGTGGGTGATGGGTGTTGAGGAGGGCATCTTTTGGGATGAGCACTGGGTGTTGTATGGAAACCAATTGGACAATAAACTTCATATATTGAAAAAAAAAAAAAGAGAGAGAGAGAAGACAGGGGAAACTGAAAGAAGAAGACCAAGGTAAATGTCCAGAAAAGGTGTTTTCCTTATGACTAGAAATGACCAAAGAAGCTGACTTTAATTCTAAACCAAGTTTAGAACCAATTTAAGAAGTTAAACTTAAGGAAAAGACTTTCTGAAATTTGAAAAACATAAGTTTAATATTAAAAGCCACAGCAGATTAAAGATAGGATGTTTTAAGAATCTGATTCACAGGATTAATGTTTAAAGATTTTATGCTCACATATCCTTCCTTAATTTTTTTGAAAACTATATTCTTTTTTGCATATTTTCAGGTGATATCTAAAATTAACTGCTCTATGTTTAAAAAGTTGCAAATTAATGGTACCATTTTAGCATATTGTAAATAGTGACTTCAGAAAATAAAATGTTCATTGCATTCTTTGATGTAAAAAAATTAAAATGGCAAGATATATCAAAATACCATCAACCAATTTTAAATTACATTAAAAAATCCTTAAACTTGGATATTTTATTTATATTGATCTTTCTTCTGGAAATCACATTTCCATCCTATTTCTTTCAGCAAATTTCATATCAATGTAAGATATTTCATACTTATAAATGTTTTTTAGGTTTTATTTCTTTTTGAGAGAGTGAAAGAGAGAGAAAGTAAGCAGAGGAGGGACAGAGAAGAGAGAGAGAGAATCCCAAGCAGGCTCCATACCATCAGTACAGAGCCGAACAGGGGCTCGATCTCATGAACTGTGAGATCATGACCTGAGCCAAAATTAAGAGTCAGAAGCTTGGGGACCCTGGGTGGTTCAGTTGGTTAAGCATCTGACTTTAGCTCAGGTCTTGATCTCGCAGTTCATGAGTTCAATCCCTGCATCAGGCTCTGTACTGACAGCTTGGAGCCTGAATCCTGCTTTGGATTCTGTATCCCCATCTCTCTCTGCCCCTCCCTGCTTGTGGTTTGTCTCCTTCTCTCTCTCTCTGTGAAAATTAGACATTAGAAAACTTTAAAAACAATGTTGGACACTTAACTGACTGAACCGCCCAGGCCCTGCTATAATTATTTTTGATACTAGTTTTATAATATTTCTTTACTACTAGATATATATACAATGTGAAATTTTATTATTTTTCATTACTGTCCAAATAAGGTTTTAGGTATTAAAAACATTAATTTGGCTTGAAGTATTATTTTGGTTATTATTATAAGCTATTGATCATACAATAAACATAGTACTTATTTTATACATAATTATAGACTATCAAAACTTAAGCGCAATGCAAGTGTATACCACTTAAAATGTAAATGGGTCTTAATTCTCCATAGTTTAGATTCATAGGGCTATCATTTATTACTCGTGTAAGACAGGATTCAACACTGAGTCTATTCCCAATTTCAATTTATGTTGATGTAACATTGAGAAATGTTGTTTAACATGAGTAAGTGCACATGAATGGGATGAACTTCCTGTGCGATATCACTCGACAATGTGACAAATATTACACAGGGCTCTCTCATGAAAAAAAAAAAAAGAGCTGGACATATTTAATGTGCAAAATCACGCGTTTCCCAATTACTAGACATATTGACTAGACAATAATGTTTAGGAATATACAATGAAATTGAAAAGAAAAGAAAGGACATAGTGATCACAGAAATCAGGATGAAGTTTTCCCCAAGGGAATGAAGATGGTTATGTTTGGGTTGAGGAATGTCAGGAGACGCCAGAGAGAGAAAAGCCTTAAGTGGATAAATTATTGTTATTCCACAAAAGGGTGCATATATGTATGTACACCCACACGTACTCATGTATGTATATACGTGTGGATATATAATGTTAGAGTAAAATAAAAATTAAAGAAATAAAAATTAATCAATAACACCAGGCTAAAATTAGTACCAAGGGAATTAACGTAACAAATTTCAAAAATATAAGGGGCAAGTGTCAGCAGCTGACACGCGTATTTGGTCTTTAAAAATTGCAAAGTTTTGCCGACTTTTCTACCTTGGACGTTTTAGGGCAATTTTTTCAATCCTATAATAATATCAGAGCTAAATATAATGTATTGCAGCTACTATCCACATATAACCAAGTTTCTACTGAACAAACCTGTTTAAGTTTCTGCAAATTGAGGGCATGACATCAGACAAATTAGATATGGTAAGTCATAAAAGAAACTATTACAAAAATACACTTTGTACATCAGAGAAATGTGCTTGCATAAAGACAATTTTCATAGAAAATGTAAAATTCTCTTTTTGTCAGCAGAGCCAGCAGGGTTTTTTGTTTTTGTTTTTCTTCATCTAGATTAAGAAGATCATCTCACATAATAGAACTACCTGCAGAAGAATTCTCTTTTTCACTGACCCCATCTGAAATATTCTGTACCTTTTTCTGGGCCAAGGACTTTCATATGATTGCTACACAGGAAATTACAAAATAATACATCATTAATATTGCGCTGCAGTTTGATATCAGCACTATTCTGGCTCTAAGATAATGAAAGACCATCAGGAAAATTTTGCCAAGAAGACCTGAGAAAGTTTTTGAACCAGGAAGGGAGAAAACCCCAAGCTTTGGAGTACATCAGGTTTGTTTCAAAACAATTCAAATAGGGGCGCCTGGGTGGCGCAGTCGGTTAAGCGTCCGACTTCAGCCAGGTCACGATCTCGCGGTCCGTGAGTTCGAGCCCCGCGTCAGGCTCTGGGCTGACAGCTCAGAGCCTGGAGCCTGTTTCCGATTCTGTGTCTCCCTCTCTCTCTGCCCCTCCCCCGTTCATGCTCTGTCTCTCTCTGTCCCAAAAAAAAAAAAAAAAAAAAAAAATTCGAATACAAAGCAGTTGTGGTGTCCTGAGAAGGTCCCCTTAACCTTCCTAAGCCTCTGTGTCTCTTCATCTGCAACGTGGGTTTTGTGTCATTTAAAAGCAGTGATATAGGCAAAGCATTTAAAAAGTGCTGTAACAGTGTTATGTTGCTTCAGAGACCTGGAAAGCATCTCAAGCAAATACGGTGTATTTGGGAAGGAAGATATGAATGATACCAATGTCAATATCAATATTAATGTTTTTGAAAACATTATTCTTCAAGTACAGCATCCATAAATTAAAATGCATAAATCTTAGCTCAATGAAATTTTATAAAATAAATGCACCCATATAACTATCACTCTAGAAAATACTGGCTTTTACTAAGACTTCAGTGCTCACATATCCCCCAGCAAAGGAAACCGCCATAGATTGGTATCGTTGGTTTTAAACTTTATCACAATAAAAGCATAGGTATGTATTACTCACAACCCTGTGAGAATCTTATGGCTCAGTCTTATGCTGTGAAAGGCATCTATGTTGTTAGGGAGTAGTAGATTTGTTCTGTTTTATTTATTTTTTTCATATTTGTATAGTGGTTCTGTCCAACAGTGAATAATATGAGCCACAAACTACATACTCTAAAATGTCCTAGTAATCACATCAAAAAGGTACAAGTAAATAAAGTTAAATTTACAAATATATCTTATTTTCTCCAGTGTATCCAAGTTATTATTTTAGCATGTAGCCCATATAAAAATGACAAATGGGGCATTTTACATTTATTTTTTCACTAAATCTTGAAGAGTCACTGTGTGTTTTACACTTAAAGCATATGTCAAATCTAATTAGCTTAGATTAGCCCAGTACCCACCTGTGGTTAGTGGCTGCTGTTTTGGACATTAATGCTGTTTAGTACTCTTATATTGATTTATTTTCCAATCAACCATTAATTATTATATACAGTGTAGTTTGGGCTATTACTATTAATGCTTCTTTGAAAATTTAATGCATATTTCTTGGTACTCACATGTATGCATAGTGAAATTAGTAACTTTTAGGTTGTGGCTACACATGCGTGCAATTTCAGGAAATTAATTTTCCATGATGGTTACTCCAATTTACCCTTCTGCTAGCAGTATGCAAAAGCACAGTTATTTCCTATGCTCCCAGATACTTTGTATTGTTATCTTTTTTTTATATTTTAGTCACAGTGGCTGTGTAACACTTTAAATTGCGTTTCCTAATGAAAAATTGCAATTATGTGTTTATTAGTCCTTTTGATATCTTTTTTTGTGTGAAGTGTCCATACTGATTTTTGTCTATCTTAAAAATTGGTTGCTGTCTTTAGTTATTTACCTTTATGAACTATTTATATATTTCTATATACATGCTGGACACACACACACACACACACACACTAAAGTTAAAGGATTTGCTTTACGAGACACCAAGACTTAGTATAAGTCTATAGTGATGAAAGCAAAAGGGCAATCTATAAAGAACTTAGTAAACTCAACACCCAAAAAATAAATAATCCAGTTAAGAAGTGTACAGAAGACATGGGCACATATTTTTCCAAAGAATACAAACCGATGGTCAACCGGCACATGAAAAGATGCTCAATACACTCATCGTGAAGGAAAATGCAAATCAAAACAACAATGAGATACCACATCACACCTGTCAGAATGGCTAAAATTTACAACACAGGAATCAACAGACATTGGCAAGGATGTGGAGAAAAGGGAACCTTCTTACACTGTTGGTGTGAATGCAAACTGGTGCAGCCATTCTGGAAAACAGTATGGAGGTTTCTCAAAAAGTTAAAAATAGAATTACCTTATGACCCAGCAATTGCACCACTAAGTATTTATCTAAAAAATACTGATTTGAAGGGGCACATGCACCCTCCAAATGTGTATATAGCCAGCCTTATCAACAATAGCCAAATTAGGGAAAGAGTCAAAATTCCCATTGATAGATGAATGGATAAAGAAGAAGTGGTTTATACGTAGAAATGAAATATTACTCAGCCATCAAAATGAATGAAATCATGCTATTAACAACAATGTGGATGGTGGATAGATGGAGTTTGAGTGTATTATGCTAAGCAACATAATTCAGTCATAGAAAGATAAGTACCATATGATTTCACTCATGTGGAATTTAAGAAACAATATAGATGAACCATAGGGGAAAGGGGGAAAAAAGGAGGTAAGCCATAAGAGTCTCTTAACTGTAGAGAACAAAGTGAGGGTTTTTGGAGGGAAGGCAGTCAGGTGATGGGCTAAACAGGTGATGGGTATTAAGAAGGGCACATGTGATGAGTGCTGGGTGTTATATGTAAGTGACGAATCACCAAATTCTACTCTTGAAACCATTACTACACTATATGTTAACTAGAATTTAAATAATTTTTTTTTTAAAAAAAGCAAAAGGGCAAAGAGGACAATTAAACAGAGTGCAACACAAAAAGAAGTTCTTTTTCTCACAATCTCACATGTATGCATATATCTGATATACAGCAACGGTGCCACTGTAGTGCAGGAGGGAGAGCGTGACATTTTTAGCAAATAATGCTGGATAACTGAATACTCCAACAGATTCTGGGTGTCAGTATAAAACAAGAAAATTTCCTCAATTTTTCCTCATACCATACACAATAATAAACTCTAAATAAATTGGAGGTCTACGTTGAAAAAGTGAAATGATAAAGCTTTTAAAAGAACACAAGATAATACTTTAATGACATTTGCACAGGCAAAAACACAAGGCATACAGGAAATGTTGATTGAATATCAGCCTTTGTAATGACACATTTACTTATATCTGAGTTTATTGCTAATTTGTGGTAAAGTGTTACACAATTTATGTGTTTAATTATGTGATAGAGTCTAACATGTAAATATGGAATAGAGTCTGAGGTGAAAAGTCAATGTTCTTTCTTCCCTTTGCCTTCACACACCCAGGTAATCTTTCTAGAAGTATTCACCATTACCCTTTTTCCTAGGTTTCTTTCAGATGTATAAAGGGAACTCTAAAACTTCACCTCATTTTTTTGTTCCACTGTTTACTTTGGAGCATAATTCCTATCAAGAATACAACATCAGCTTAAGTTAAATAACAACTTAAGCTACATACACAATATTTGGGCCTCCTTTCCATAAAAATTCTGAATAGAAAATTATCGTTCTCTTCCTTTAGTGAATAACTTCATTGGAAGTTCAAGTATCTCCACTTTTAATCATGTGAAAACTATACTTCATTTAGATATGAAGGTTGGAGGAAGAGAAATAAGTCCCCAGGACAATGAAGTTTCCCCAAGGCAACAATTTTTTGAAAGATTCCACATAAATACTTCCAGAATTCCCAGCTTCTGACACAGGTCCTTAAGTTTTGCTCTTGTTAGTAGAGATGCACCCTGACATTCAAACGTCCTATTTCATCAAATATTGTGTGAACACATGCCAGTGACATGATACTCCATGTCAAAATATATGGTTATAAAGAATCTCCTAGTTTATAAAAATGTCATAGCAAGTTCTAGGGACAAATTTGAAAGCTTCCACTGGAAGTTATTTTAATGTAGAGGAGAATGTAAAGAAAAGGCAGGGGAAAGTTGGCGCAATTTTGATCTGAAGATTCTCAGGGGAGGAGGAACAACGTTTGACTTGGTGTTTGAACACCAAGTAGAAAGCACTGAAGTTGAAAATTAGGACAGGTTAAGCAGATGAACTATATCCCAAAGAAAGGATGTTAATCATTGATTTCCTCACTCCTGCCCTTCACACACTCAAACATTTATTTGTCCTACGATACACTAGTTTTTACATTAGACACTAAAGAGACAAAAGTGAATGATTACATGGGAGTCTACAACACAGTGAAAAAGATAGTAATGCAAACAGATGATACTAAGACAACTGTGATATTGTTTAGCTATAAAACCCAGTGCATCCTTGATGGCCCTCAATAGCTGCTGTTAAAATACCAGACTCCAGAGATATTAAATATTTGCTTTTAGGGTCTTCTATGTCTGTTACCTCCTAGTTTTTTTTTTTATTTCTTTGGTAGTATACTATATTTCAATTCTCTCAGCCACGCTCTGTTTTACTCTGTTTACTCTGAGGTTTAGTGGCAAAGGTTTAGTGGCTGTTTATAGACACAGAATTCCTGCATGTATTGGAGAATTTTTATCTGATCCCTCACATCCAACTGAAAGTGTCCAAACAGATGTAACTGGAGAGCTTTGCAAAGATCCCCAATTCTTCTGCAGAGGTCATCTGCTAGGATAGAAAAGGGACAGTTGCACAAAGGTCTGTGACTCTCAGTTATATAATTCAGAGTAAGGATCAAGAAGTTTACTTAATAAAGAGATCTGGAGACTGGGATCAAATAAACCTGAGATAAAGATCCCGAATTATCCCTTAACATTTGGACTCTTTGAAAAAAAGTTTTCTCTCCTACAAAATGATTTTATGATGTTGATTCAAAGGGCTTTAAGAATATATGAGTAAATTTCCTAGGATAATCCCTGTTCTTCAGTATCTATGTCATTATTTTCTTGAGGTTTATTTTGAAAGCATCTGGATATATTAGGGAAAAAATAACTTTAATGAAAATAGAAGGTATGAAGTCAGCTAACTTCCAGTAATGTAATTTTCATTACAAAAGATGGGTAAAATTATATAACACATAAATTAAGTAAGCGGTGGCCTTGGAGGAAAGGCAAAAAGGCAAGGCCATTCCATTAAAAAAAGAAGAGTAAAATATTTTCTCAAGAACACACACTATATAATGAGGAGCAATGGAAGAGAGAACCCGCACAACAGAGGTGCAAATATAGTTAACAGGTTGGAAGAAAGAAAATGGCAACACCAAGGTAGCCTCTATTCTGGAACACACATGGTGGGGAAAACAGCAGAAACTTTTACTTCCTGTCCTAAAATTAATTGTTCAACTCTGTGAAGAAATCACTAGCAAATCTGATATTGTAACTCAGTTTTCTGACGATGTGCACTCTTAGATATGAAAATCTGCCTCATGGTCAGAAAAGTTAATGGCATAGGGGTGCCTGGGTGGTTCAGTGGGTTGAGCTTCTGACTTCGGCTCAGGTCACAATCTCATGGTTCGTCAGTTCAAGCCCCGCATCAGGCTCTGTGCTGACAATTCAGAGCCTGGAGCCTGCTTTGCATTCTGTGTCTCCCTCTCTCTCTGCCCCTCCCCCATTTGCACTCTGTTTCTGTCTCTCTGTCAAAAATAAACAGTAAAAAAAAAAAAAGTTAGCAGCACAGTTACATTTATAAAGGCAACTAGTAAATAAATATGTAGCTGAAATACAAAGGATTATTCTATTTGCAACTTCAAGATTTAAAAAAAATAACATTTATTCATTACTGAGAGATAGAGCGAGACTGAGCATGAGCAGAGGAGGAGCAGAGAGAGAGGGAGACAGAATCTGAAACAGGTTCCAGGCTCTGAGCTGTCAGCACAGAGTCTGATGAGGGGCTTGAACTCACAAACCGTGAGATCATGACCTGAGCGGAAGTTGGACGCCCAACTGACTAAGCCATCCAAGCGCCCCTCATGATATATATTTTTTAAATCACAATGTAAAGTAAGAGTATAACTTCTAAAAACACAGCTCCAAGAAAAATGTACAAAGTTACCTAAGCTAGCTGTGTGTGTTTGGCTTTTCAAAATTTAGATCCTGTGGTGATTTTTTTTTTCCATTAAAAGCCATATTGGGGCACCTTGGTGGCTCAGTCTGTTAAGCGTTTGGCTTCAGCTCAGGTCATGGTCTCAGGTTCCCTGAGTTCAAGCCCCATGTAGGACTCTGTGCTGACAGCTCAGAGCCTGGATCCTGCTTTGGATTCTGTGTCTCCCTTTCTCTCTGCCCTTCTCCCCCTTACGCTCTGTCTCTCTCTCTTTCAAAAATAAATAAACATTTAAAAAAAGTCATCTGTTAACTTTAGAACATAAGGAAACCCTGAAAACAGCAATAGAAGAGCATTGATCAATTTTGTAAAGGTTTCACCTGTCATCTTGTCCAAAGGTATAGGGGGAGGCATGGCCCAGTGGGGAACCGAAAGAGACAAAGTAACAGCGTGGATGTTATCATCATCACGTTTTCCTGGGGTCCATGTTGGTGAAGGTAGGTAGGTTTAGGTGTGGTTGTACATCTTCTGGGGAGCTCAGACTTAAATTTAGTATATACTACCATAATATGATGATCATAGGTTCCTAGATATTTATTATTTTTATTATTCTCTATTTCTCTAAGTGTTTCTTGCTGTTTGTTATTATGCTTGATATTTCATAGCCTGCCTTTGTAGCAAGTTATTACTACTTCTTTTTAGAATTGGGTCACCAGGGAATAAATGAGGGTAGGTATAGGAGAGAGAGAAGGAAAAAAAAAAGCAATAGGAGAGAAGATTATTAACTGAATATTTGGATAAAAGAAGAGAAGGCATATCATTAAATATCCCTAGTGCACATGAACTTAAAATATGGCTAATATATATCCTATCAGTTATTTTTTTTTCTATCATTTTTGTGCTGGAAGAAATAGAATAAAAATTAAAAAAAAAAACCAAATTGATTCAACTTCTATACAAAATAAATAGAAACATTCTGGAGTGAATAACTTAATAAAAATCCTCAGAATGCCAAATTTACACCTGAGCCTTACCTTAGGTAAGGATTGGAAAGATTTAGGTCAGGGTAAAACACAGTATTTCTTTGTATCAAAGTTCTTATTGGGCTAAGTAAAAACACTAAAATTAGATTCTTATTCCACTTCAAATGAAAAAAAAAATCAAATATATGTAGAAACTTACATGTCCTTATAGTTGAATAACCTTCAGTTTGATTGATAATGTGGCATCGCAAATATAAGGTAAATTTTAATTTGCCAGTTCAGTGTGCATTGTTGGAAAATTTAATCATTTTGGGGAATTCACATTTGCATTCCAAAATGTATTAACCATAATTAACTACCTTTAGAAAATGCTATTTTTAATTTCCTCTTGTCAAGATCTCTGGGAAATTCGAAGTTAATAAGCACTGCATATAAGCAACTGTGTTCAGACAGAAACTCTGGCAAACACTAGATGGATGTAGCAGTCAAATACTGAGTTAATTAAAAAGTTGTCAATCTATCACATTGCTCATTTGACAACATCTAGAGAAATATTGTAGATAATTTCTAAATAACAAAAAAATGCCATTTATGAAGCAGTAAACTAAAATAGCTTATTGATTAACAATGTTGCATCAGCAATATTTTCTCCCACGTCCTTCCTATTTTGTGAACATCTGACTTTCATAACTTAAGAAAGCCTAAGTGAAAAGCTAATTATCTTAATGCTGAGTTTTATGTATATATTCTTATACATATATAGAGATCCATATACATATGTATATATATATATGTATATATCTTAATTACAGAGTATATGTACACACACACACACACACACACACACATTAGGAATGCCCAAATGAATTTGCTCAGAAAAGTAAAACTGAATTATCTCTTATTGATTAATAAAATGCCATACCTGGGGTCATATTTTCTTTTCTTTTTTTTTTTTTTTGAAATTTTTTGAGCTATTGTAGGAATGGCAGTGGAAATAGAAGAAACAAGAATAACAATAATACATAAGGAATATCTGTTTAAAAATAAAATGAGCAAAGTACGCTTAAGGAAAGCAGAAGATGGTTTGTTGGGAGAAATACTATGGTGATCTTATCAGCAAAAAACAAACTATCATTAAGAATCTGTAGAAGCTGGTTTGAAATTTGACTGGGCACTGGTACTGAAAAAGGTTGATAGATGTCTTTCTGGTCAGAAAACGTGCAAGTGGGATGAATAAAGGGGCTGTATTTTCTGCAGGATGAACATTGATTGACCTCTCCTGCACAAAATTTAATTACAGTGACACCGACGATGCTAATTTGTATTAGTGTTGTATTATTACATCTTACATTCTGAAACTTCAGGGTCATAAAATATCCTAGGCCAATGAAAACTAATCAAAGTTGCACAACCCTATAGAATCTGTGATTTCTGTTTCCAAGTCTAGCAAAATGCATTCTCACAAAGTTCTTTTTCCCTCTCCATACATTCTTGGTCAATAAGAAATATTTATGCTTCTTGGGATTTGATGGATACTTTTGTTTTGAATAAGAAAAAAATAACAAAAGCAGTTACAAAGAAAACATCCATTTTCCCCCCAGTGTTATCAAGTGCCGGTAAATGCTGGGTCTAGTCATTACAGTGCATGGTAACAAAAGGAGTAGTAGCAGGTGGCAGCATGAATTTAAATTGCATCCAATGTTCTGTGGGACTACAGGAGGTCTTTTACATCAGTTTCTTGAGTGTGAATATGAGACACCCACAAGATTAAGTGCTTCAAACTACTTTAGCCATTTATGTCTTTCTATTTTACTAGAATGCTCACTTTCTTTCCATATATTAGTCTTTTTACTCATCAAAGTATTTTTTATAATCAAACTGCCTAGAGAAATCTGGGATCTTTGTTCTTAAAGACGACAAGCAGAACAAAACAAAATGACTTGTCTGTTAAGCCTGTTCTAAAAAGATTAGTGATCACATGGCATGTGTGTATTTACACACAAAACACACACTCACTTATCATAATCTGACCTGGCTTCACAGCCTGACTTTTGCAAAAAAAAAAAAAAAAGAAAAAAAATGCAATCCCATATTTTTTTAAAAAATTATATCTAGTTTCTACTTGGTATTATTTACCAGATTTAAAAAATCAGATAGATAGATATATATATCTAAAATACATATATATATTTCTTATATATATATATATATATAATTTTATATATATATATAATTTCTTATACATATATATAATTTCATATATATATATATATATATATATATAATTTTTTTTAGCATGCTTCAGAAAATGTTTTTTAACAGGAACAGATCTGGTTAAAAGGACCAGGGGCGCCTGGGTGGCTCAGTCGGTGAAGCGTCCGACGTCAGCTCAGGTCACGATCTCGTGGTCGGTGAGTTCGAGCCCCGTGTCGGGCTCTGTGCTGATGACTCAGAGCCTGGAGCCTGCTTCGGATTCTGTGTCTCCCTCTCTCTCTGCTCCTCCCCCGTTCATGCTCTGTCTCCGTCTAAAAAATAAAAAAATAAAAAATAAAAAGGACCAAAGTCAGTAATTTCTCACACAGGCTTCATTACTTCCCATCACAATGATTCCCACTACCGTCCATCTAGTTATTTGAGAAAGAAATAATCTGTGTGCAACTATGTTCTATAGATATTACCTCTTGAAACTATCTCAAGCTTTTCTATTGTTTTCAGCTCTATCAAGGCCACCTTGATTCAAAACAATTTCATCTCCTGATAGTATCCAATGACTTTTGTTACACAAAATTCAGGAGTGTAAAGTCACTATGAGTTAAATTGCTGCACATTCTCACAAAAATATCTTCAAAAATATTCTAATACTAATCTACAGATTATAAACAAATGAGAGAAATGATTAAATCATAGGTCATATGCCTAAGTAGATAATTTAACACAATATTTTATAAAGAGAAAAGAGGCTTTTTTATACACCTGAAACAAATAGGGTACTGTAGGTCAATTCTATTTTGATAAAAACAAAAACAAAAAACACAAATGAGGCTTCTTCTTAAGTCAATACCATACACCATTTCTTGAAAAATGTGTTTAGAGAAAAACAATTCTTTTATTATATAGTTAATATTATTTTATTAGTGTGATTCTTACATGTACGCCTTTTTCAGTCAACAGCTATAGTAAAATGGTAATATTTGGTAGGTTATACATTCTCAAGTCAATAATATTCATTGCTACTTTCCCTCAAATGACCCTTCTTTTTCCCAGTAACTTTATTCATTTGAATGAATCAAAGTAAGACTAATACAAGTTTTTTTTGTAGGTAACTCACTTTATTAAAGATCAATGAAATGATAACAAAAACCTACCACTAAATTTATTGCTAATTTCCAATCCATACACCTACAGGAAGCCAGCTACTCAACCTGATCAATAGCCTGCCACATTCTCAGCTTTGCATAGCCCCAAACTGTGCCTCCAGATATTGGCTGGATTGTCTATGTTTGCTACTACCTGACAAAATCTTTCTAAATAAATATCTATCAACAATGGATGCATGATAGAATAAAAATAAAATGTTAAACTAAGGAAGAATGCAATAAGGTGTGAAAGGGATTACTATTTTCCATAGGTTTTTTTTTTAGTTATTTTTAAGTGTCTATTTATTTTTGAGACGGACAGAGACAGAGTGTGAGCGGGGGAGGGGCAGAGAGAAAGGGAGACAGAATCTGAAGCAGGCTCCAGGCTCTGAGCGGTCAGCACAGAGCCTGACGCAGGGCTCGAACTCACAAACTGCAACATCATGACCTGAGCTGAAGTCAGACGCTTCATCGACTGAGCCACCCAGGTGCCCCTTATTTTTCATAGTTTTTAAGCTTTGAAAAAATTAATTTAAAAATGCCAAACTGACCATGGAAAATGGAAAAGTACACAGATAATTCACAGATAAAAAACAATTGTAGAAATCAAAAGGATTTCCACTGATAATTAATGAAATGCAAATTATGTACAGCAAGTTACAGTAACAAGATGATACAATTTTTCATCTTCCCAACTGAAAAAAAATTGAAAATAAAAGAGGTATTTAAAGGGGAGAGAAAATTGACATTCTTCAAACTACTGTTGAAAGAAATGTTGGATAATCTTTTGAAAAGAAAACCCTAGCAATAGATATCAATCTCAAGTAGTTTTTCACTCGATTAGCTATTTTGCTCAATTTGTTTATCCTGAGGAAATATCACAACCCTATAAAAAATACTATAATGTATACAAATAGTAATTAATCATTTAGCCAAAATTTGATAAGTACTTATTATAAAATAGCTATAGCTTAGAACATTTTACAGCTTTAAGAATCCTTCATTTAAGAAAAAATTGGTGAGCTAATATTGATAATCATACTGTAATTTTAAATTCAAAATTTTGAAAACTATATCGTCAGTTCTAATAACATTTCCACTGCCCTTTGCCTTGTGACTTGTAGGATCATACTAGAGACAAAATAACGTTCTACACCTTATTGTTAGGTTGACAATGTGACCTGCTTTGCCAATGAAATGTGAGTGTATGTGATGTACATTAGAGACCAGCTAAGGTTTAAGAGTCCTTATATGTTATCACTGCTCTCTTATAATTTGACAGGCTCATGTACTGTGTGTGTGTGTGTGTGTGTGTGTGTGTGTGTGTGTGCTTGTTACAATTTATCTGTATATATAAATTACATCAATTAATTAAATTATGTATAATAATAAAGCACTAAATTAATATAATTTAATAGCTTTTTTTTCTTTTTTCTTTAATTTAAATTCCAACTAGTTAACATAGAGTGCAATATTATTTTCAGGTGTACAGTTTAGTGATTCAACATTTACATACAATACCCAATGCCCATCACAACAGGTACACTCCTTAATCCCCATCACCTATTTCACCCCCCACCCCACCCACCTTCTAACCTTCTCTGCTAACCAACAGTTTGTTCTCCACTGTTAATCTGTTTCTTGGTTTGTGACCTAGTAAGTGATCTGTTCTGGAGAATTACCCATGTAAATTTGCAAAGAATGTGCATTCTGCTGCGTTGGAATGAAATGTTCTGAATATATCAGTTAAAACATCTGAATTACATCTGTGTGTCCTTCAAAGCCATTGTTTCCTTGGTGATTTTCTGCTTAGATGATATATCCATTGACATAAGTGGGGTGTTAAAGTCCCCTACTGTTTTTTATTATTATCAATCACTTCCTTTATGTTTGTTATTAATAGTTTTATACATTTGGAAACTTCCATGTTGGGGCATAAACATTTACAATTGTTAGATTTTCTTGTTGGATAGTCCCTTTTAATATGATATAGTGCCCTTCCTCATCTCTTGTTACAGACTTTGTTTTAGTTATTATATTTAATTATATTTTTAATGTTTATTTATTTTTGAAGGAGGGAGAGACAGAGCATGAGTGGGAGGGAGGCAAGTAGAGAGGGAAACACAGAATCTGAAGCAGGCTCCTGGCTATGAGCTATCAGTACAGAGCCTGATGCAGGGCTTGAACCCAAGAGCTGTGAGATCATGACTTGAGCCACCTGACACCCCTATAGTCTTTGTTTTAAAATCTAGTTTGCCTATGGCTACTCTGACTTTCTACTGATGTTCATTCACATGATACATGTTTCTCCATTCCCTCACTTTTTTTTTTGTTTTTTAGAGAACATGACTGAGGGTGGGGCGAAGGGAGAGGGAGAGAGGGAATCTTAAGCAAGCTCCATGCACTGCATGGAGTCTGATAAAGGATTCAATCTCATGACCATGAGATTATGACCTGAGATGAAATCAAGAGTCAGATGCTTAACTGACTGAACAACCCAGGTGTCCTTCCATCCCTTCACTTTCAATCTGCAGGTGTCTTTAGGTCTAAAATGATTCTCTTGTAGGCAACATATAGATATATCTTGTTTTGTTTTGGTTTGGTTTTAATCCATTCTTGCCCCACTATGTCTTTGGATTGGTGTATTTAGTTTACTTACATTCAGAGTAATTATTGATAGATATGTATTTTTTAGTGTCATCTTATTACTTGCTTTGTCATTATTCCTGGTGTTCTTCCTTTTCCACTCAAGAGTCCCCTTTAATATTTCTTGCAAGACTGGTTTAGTGGTCATGAACTCCTTTAGTTTTTGTTTGTCTGGGAAACTCTTTATCTCTCTATTCTGAATGATAGATAGCTTTGCTGGATAGTAAGGATATCATATCTATCATATTCTTGGTTGCAGATTTTTCCCATTCAGCACATTGAATATATCATGCTACTCCCTTCTGGCTTGCCTACTTACTGTTGAGACATCTGAAGCTAGTTTTATAGGTCTCCCCTTATAAGTTAGAGACCTCTTTTGTTTTATTGCTTTTAAGATTTTTTTCTTTATCACCATATTTTGCAAGTTTAATTACAATGTGTCTTTGTGTTGGCCTGCTTTTGTTGATTTTTGTTGATTTTTGTTGATTTTTTTGATTTTGTTGATTTTTGAGTTCTCTGCCCCTTCTAGATCTGGATGTCTGTTTCTTTCCCTGGATTAGGGAGGTTTTTAGCTATTATTTCCACAAATAAATTTTCTGTTCACTTTGCTCTGTCTTCTTCTTCTGAGACTCCTATAATATGAATGCTCTTATGTTTTGTGGAGTTACTGAGTTCCTAAATCTGTTTTCATGTTCCATAATTCTTTCTCTCTTTTGTTCAGCTTATTTTCCATTATTTTGTCTTCTATATCACTTATTCATTCCTCTGCTTCTTCTAGCTTTGTGTTCACCGCATCATCTGTTTCCAATTTCAGTTATTTCATTTTTCATCTGACTCTTATTTAGTATCTTTTGACTTTGATGGTAGATGTAAGAGAATTTATAAAATATAAATATAGATTTTTCATAAATTTTACAAAACTAATATATAAATAATGTATATGTTTTTAAGTATTTATTTATTTATTTTAAGAGGGAGAGAGAAAGATTGTGAGCATGGGAGGTGCAGAGACAGAGGAAGAGAGAGACAATCTCAAGCAGGCTCCATGCTGCCAGTGTGGAAACTGACAAGAGGCTCAAACCCATGAACCATGAGATCATGACCTGAGCTGATAATCAACAGTTGGATGGTCAACCAACTGAGTCACCCAGGTGCCCCTAAATTATACATTTTTATGTAAACTAATATTTATATAATAATTAACACAAGATAATATATAAAGTCCTATTTATGAATTGTTTATTAGTATGGGTATATACATATGATTAAATTTTCTTGTTGTTTTCATAAAAATTGCTTTATGTGTATTTGCATAGTCATTAGTTTCATATTCTCATATATGACCTGAATATTCCAACATCAAGTTGTATACCTTATATCTTAAGGTATTATGTATGTTTAAAACAATTGGTTAATTCACAAGAAAAAGGGTTTGAATTTTTATTTCAAAAAATTTTTTTATAAATTTTGTAACTTGTTTCTATTATGTGCTTTCTTAAAGGCACTTATACTTTTACAGGTATTTTATAACTAAAAGTTAAAACTATGTAATTTTGACGATGACTAAAGATGTAGCACATGGTATTTGAGGAATGTAAGTCTGGTGAGTGTGAGACTAGCTATAGTCAGTATCCCTATTTAATGGAGACTTTCATGGTAATTATGTTATATTGGATTTTTAAAATCTTTAAAAAGACTAAGAGTAGTTTATTCCTGACACAACATTTGCAGAATAACTAGCTAATTGATATGTTTCCTGTCTTGTAGTTGTATGTATCCTTTGTTAACTCATCTTTATATGTAATATATCCAGAAATCTGCAGCCTAGCAAAACTTGGATAAAAGACCTGAAATCATTACCTTCTAAATAAATTAAGCTCTTTAATCTGGTTTCTATTTAATTCACATTACTTTTTTCATCTTTCATCTTTAACTTTCTTTTCATTTTCACAAAATAATTTTTTACCCTTAACATTTTTACAAATATTCACTTGAAATTGTATTTATTTTTGTCCCGTTAATCCCATCTCCTCTCATTGTATTTGAAATTCGTAGTAGCTGAAAAAATGTGTAAAAGACTCTACTCTGTATAGCTATTAAATAATATTTTTCACATCATTATAATTGCGTTTAAGAGATTGTAACTACCAAACATGAAGGATATAAAAAAAATAGAAGAAAAAACACAGCAAATGAAAGGTAAATGCAAGAGTGAAATAACATTGATGAAATGAATTGCTTATTTAAAATATATTTATATTTTTAAGAAATAAAAGATCATAAATATATTACTTCACATTTTGACTTTTTTATGAGAAATGCAAATTTAAGTGACTTTAGTGAATCATTTGCATAAAAATTACTACAACGTACAATAATAGAGCTGAGGCTCTATTCAGCATTTTCTGAACAGTTACAAATTCCCTACTATATGCTGGACCACCTTAACCTTTAGGAAAAAAAAAATTTATAATCTCTAAAGTCTAGAGTTTGTGGTCTGGGTCATTGGATAGACATCTAAACAAGTAATGACAGCATGATGAGGGAAGTGCAAATACAGAGCTAGACAGTGACTGCCCCATGTCACCTAGTCAAATTGGTTGAGTGCACTGAACCTTTCCAGCAGCTAATGTGGTGCAATTTGATGAAGGGTGTGCAGTGTCACCAGTATTCCAGTCACTGTTAGCTTTAAATCCACCGTTGAATACCTCCTTTTGGGTGCCCGGTATTCTCCTTCATCAACTTCTGCTTATCTATCAGAACTAAGCCACATCATTGTGGCATTTCCCCCTTTCCTGCAGGGCTGAATGCAGTGCTGAGCAGCTGAGGCTTTGGGGGATGGGCTACACTGTATCTGGACAAAGTATTTCAAAGTATTTCACTTATGCTTTGAAATGTTTCATTCCTGACAAATGGTGATTAATGACAATAACTACTTTAGCAAATTAGGATGTAGACAAAGCCTTAGCCTAGAATTTGTTAAACGATATTCATTAAGTGAGAATAATATATAGAAATTGTAACAGTTGCTGCCAATATTGACCTTGTCATTGTTCTTACCGCATTTTGTTTACATCTGAGCGGTAATTGCATCTTAATTATTCAATTCATAAAGGAAGGCAAATTGCAAACAAAAGAAACATAATTATGATACATTAATTAATATGTGGGGCTATACGTATACTGGTTAAGAAGATGGTCTTTGGGGACAAATTGCCTGAGTGTAAACGCTATGTCACTTGTTAACATACAATGTGAACGTGGTAAAAGATTTTATCCTCTCTTACTTCAGTTTCCCCCATCAAATACATTGGAATATAATAGTTCTTCTCTCATGGAGTTACTATGAAAGTATATGAGCTGAAATATGTGAAGTGCTTAGCATAATACCTAGCAGATAATAAGTACTGTATAAGTGCTTTATCATCAACATTACCATTGTCATTATCATTAATAATACTATTAATATTCTCTTGGAAAGCACATAAAGTATATATGGTTATTCTGATCTCCTGTACTCCTATTATCTAGGTCACTTATTCTTTGCCATTTTGTAAGAAGTGCTGGTTTGCAGCTGCTTCCACCATAAGGATAAAGGAGTTTCTCCAAGTGATAGGTCTCAGGGGTCCAAATTTCTTCCTGAAATCTGGCAAATAGTCTCCCTAACAAGTCTGTAAGAAACAGACATATGCAATGCATTAAAGGATACAGAATTCTTATCACTTAAAATAAATTCAGTGGGTGGGTGTAACACCTGTCCGATTATTACAGCTTTTTATCTGCTATTATAGCAGCTTTATGTTTTTCCTGTACTTGTCCAGCCCAGTCCCTCATCTGCTCACTGTTAGACATCACTGTTCCTAGTCCTTTCTCCTTGGACTCTTTCTTTACTATGTCTACTTTTTTCCCTGAAGATCTCCTTCACGTCCACAATTTGAAAAGCCGAGTATTTTACTAGGCTTGGTCTTCCTCCCGAATTCCAAATGCTAATTTACAGGGGCGTATTGAACCTCTCTTCTCCACCAACACATGTGCACACAGGCTTTTTAGATTCATCTACAAAACTGCATTCTTCTCATTTACCTCACTCACTAAAAGGGCATTGTCAATGAGGTCAGTATTTATTCCTTCCCCATAAGGTACTTGGAGAAGTATTATGGATTCCTCCCCATTCGTCACACCCTGTATCTAATGAAATGCCAAAGCTTTCTGTTCCAAATGCTCGTGTCGTCCTACGGTTGCTGCTCCTGTCTCAGTCTAGATTCCTTCATCTCTCACTTGAGTTACTGCAGTAGCCCCTTGGATACCCTCTGTCTCCAGTGTGATCCCTCTCCAATATTTTATCATCCTGCTCTAAAGTAACTTCTAAATTACAATGTAATGGCTTTGCTCTACTTAGGAATCTTTAGTAAGTTCCCATATACCAGTTCCCATTTGTTATCATAATATATAAGTCCCTGCATGACCTGATTCTTGCATACATTCTAGTCTCATTCTTTGTCTTTTACTTTCCAGTTCAAATGTATTTAAAGCCTCTATACCTCTTCTTATGCTGTTCTTGCTGCTGAAAACGTTCCTTCCTTCTTCACTTCAAAATTAAAGTCAATTATTCATTATTCGATTGACTTTTGTTTAAATTAAGTGAATCAGTTGAATCCAATCAATGTGATTTATTCTCTATTCTCCCACAAACTTCATGCATGCCTCTTTTCACACTCACTCAAAATCATTTATATTCTTGTTCACTTTTCCCCACCAGACTGTGAACACCATGTCATCAGGTTCTGATCTTAGCTAGAATCCAAGCTGGCAAAGCAGGTTCTGGCATATTGTAGGTGTTTAAAATATTTCTCAGGGGCGCCTGGGTGGCGCAGTCGGTTAAGCGTCCGACTTCAGCCAGGTCACGATCTCGCGGTCTGTGAGTTGTAGCCCCGCGTCAGGCTCTGGGCTGATGGCTCGGAGCCTGGAGCCTGTTTCCGATTCTGTGTCTCCTTCTCTCTCTGCCCCTCCCCCGTTCATGCTCTGTCTCGCTCTGTCACAAAAATAAATAAAAAACGTTGAAAAAAAAATTTAAAATATTTCTCAAAGTGAGGGATAATAGAATGAATAAATGAATGTTAGTTGAGGGATTTTTTTTTTTTTCATAAGCTAGTTGATGTGATTATACCAAAAAATATTGCTTTGGGTTACTTTCAGAAAAATGGTGAATACAACGTACAATGCTAATGAAAAGAAGAACCAAAAAAAAAAAAAAATGTGAGACAAGGAGTTCCCAAAGATCTAGAAATTATCTACAGAAAACAACCAATAGGATAGAGTCATAAAAGATAACCTATTTTATTTAAAAGTTAGTGATTCATTAGGAACTTGTGGTACCACAATAATTCTTTTTTTTAATTTAATTTTTTTATTTTTTAAAATTTACATCAAAATTACTTAGCATATAGTGAAACAGTGATTTCAAGAGTAGATTCCTTAATGTCTCTTACCCATTTATCTCATCCCCCCTCCCACAACCCCTCCAGTAACCCTCAGTTTCTTCTCCATATTTATCAGTCTCTTCTGTTTTGTCCCCCTCCCTATTTTTATATTATTTTTGTTTCCCTTCCCTTATGTTCATGTTTTATCTCTTAAAGTCCTACCACAATAATTCTTAATACATGGAACCTTAGTAATTCAAAGGACCTTTGAAGTTAACAGTATTCGATCATCTGTATGTACAAGAATCCTAACAGGTCTGATGTTAGTCATTCAAATGCAATTTGGAAAATGCATTGAGAATTGGAACAAAGTTGCTATTGGTACTCATTCATTCCATTGTTAATTAATATTATATTCTTTCCTCTTAAAACCTATATATATGTTTTTATATTTGTACTTAGGGAAAGATTAAGATACTTAAAATTATGTACTTTTGTTTTTTATGAATCATAAAACTCTTTTACTTATTTTTCTGTGTGTTTTAAGGAGTTATCCAATTTCCTCAAATGGGTTTTATTTAGAAAAAAGAAAAGCAAAAGAACAAAAAGAAGTTAGACAAAGGAAAGAAAAGTAGAATGAGAGAAAGGGAAGGAGGGAGGGAGGGAAAGAAAGAACAAAAGAAAGAAAGAAAGAAAGAAAGAAAGAAAGAAAGAAAGAGAGAGAGAAAGAAAGAAAAGAAGGAAAGAAAGAATCAAAGGAAAGAAGGAAAGAAAAGAAGGAAAGAATAGAGGTAGAAGAGGAGGAATGAAGTACATTCCTGTACTGAATTGAAAATTTCCTCTTTTAAATTTACGTTCACCAGTCTTCTTGAACAACATAGAAAAGTTAAGTCTGTAATGAATATAATGGTTCAACAACAACCTGCTATGGAAGTTATTACAGTTCCCCTCAGGTTTCTTTTTTCTAAGTTAATAATGATATTTTCCTTTTCTATTTATCTCTGCATTTATTTCAAAAAAGTTAACTGAAATGATAGAGAAATGTCCAGGTTTATCAAATGAGCTATTTTTCTGGTATGCTATTTTTCAAAAAATAAAATAGGCTCAAGTATATTTTTAAAAGATTTGTGGGTTAATTTACATGAACCCAATCAATGATCTAAACCTTGTAAGTATATGCTTTTTTCTATATAAACCTACTCTGTCTGTGACATTTAACTTTGCCCATAATTGTTCTCAGTGGAATATTTTATGAAAAGGCCGGTGATAAAGATAATTATTTTTTGCATTTTTATAAATTATATATGAAAGGCAAATGCATATAAAAGAATAATAAGAAAAATCACTTGAAATGTCCTGTTCCGTTGTTTTCTACAAAGGAAAAACAAACCTATTATTAGCTCCATTAAAAAGCTTATGCATTTACTCAAAGAAATTATGTGAAAAGTTTGAGTTAATCTGTGTTATGACTAAGAAAGAAAATAATAAGCTTCCCACATTCATGTGAAACTCAATCATGATTTCACTATTAACGAGCATCTTAAGGCGGTAATGCGGTGAGAGGAGTTTGGTTCAAATCAACATGTTAATACTATTGACAATGGATAAGAAAGTATGACACTACGTAATTAATATGTTGGTGACTCCCTGAACACCTTGATCTCTCCGCTGATCGCTCTTACCAAAATATTGCATTAATGACATTACTTACTAATCTATCAATCTAACTAGTGCAGACTATTATATCAGTGACAACTAAATTTTAGAGATTGCATTTTCTAATGTGGGCCATTTCATGAGTGTATGGATTTTTTTGCACTTATCTTTTTATTTACTTACTTCATATGACGGAGTTGATTTTCAGTACTTTTCTTGTCACTAAATTAAATCTTGCCGCCTGAGAAAGAATCAGCAAGAGCTGCTACAACTAATGAATAGCTAATGCTGTTTACCACGCAATTATCTTGCTTGAAATAACAGGAATTAGATATAGCAGTTGATAGGATAATGTATTGGATATTATACCCCCTTTTAAAGGGTTTTTATCTTAAATCATACAAAGTACATTTTGACAGGAACTTTAAGTTTCTAATTACCTTAAAAAGAACTTCCTTCTAAAGTTTCTGTTCCTTTAAACTATTTGTCTCAGGTCACTTTTCCACATTGTTTTCCATTTGCTTTTTCTTTTTAATTTATCTGGGCACAATATACAACAGCACTGTTTAATTTTGTGAAAATTACTAGCTTAGGGAGAATGTGGTCAGCTATAAATGAGGTATGCCAAAACCAATATGGATTATTAAATCCCTTGACATTAAAAATCATTTGCAGACATGGACAAGAAGATATAGATACTTAGGGGTAATAATAACAAAACAATAATAATGGTATTTTGTATTTATGAAGTTCTTACTATGTAGGAGACAGTGTTCTAAGTCCTTCACATGTGTGAATTTATTAAGAGGAGTAGCTAACAATGCATCAGATTTGAGTAAACTTGAACCATTTTGGCCCGTTCTGTTCTATGATTTGAGGTCGGTGGGTCCGAAATTATTATTCATCTGGCATGAATTTTTATATTTGAGCAACAATATCACTTTAAAGATGTCTGGGTCAGTTGTAGGATAAAATTCAACAATACATTTAAAGTTAAGGAGCAGCATATTGTTTCTTCCCGTTCCAATGTTTGCTTTTTGTTTTTTGTGTTCTTTTTTTTTTCGTATTAATGTTCATGTCAGCGTTATTTTGGGGGTGGTCTCTGAAAATAGAAATACTGTGGTCATCAATGATTTTAGAAGAAAAGAATTGAAAAAGTTAGCTATCTTTTGCTTTGTGTGGATTTTATTCATTCCTGACATATACAAAGAAATACACATTCAAAACAGGCTTAAGATGCAGAGGTTTGTTCTGAACTGCATGGAACAGGTTTGCTTACACCGCAAGAATTCTCTCATCTCTTGCTTCCAGCAGTTGAGATTTTGTTAATTCCTTAAGCTAATTCAAATATTGATATTTTCCAGCACTGTTCTTCTTTTTTGTAGTCAGGGGACAATAGAAGGAAAGAGAGAGAGCACATCAGCCAATCATATACATTCGAAAGAAATATTTGTATCTTAAGTAAATAATAGCTCTAAGCTCCAAAGAGAAAATTTCTGGAGCAAGTGTGAAATAATGATTTGTCAAAACCCCAAGGGTTATGTTCCTTTTTCTATTCCAGAAAAATACATATATTATTATAACAAAGATTATAATACCAAGCTAATCGAAAGTTTCATTTTATAATGTTACATATATTCATCAAATTTCAAGTGTGTGTTTTTATTATTTTTAAATTTGATTTAGCTATTTCTATACAGTTCAGTGTCATTATAGCATCCCCTTTTCAACAAATCTGTGGATGCAATTTTCATTCACAGTTAATAGTTATTCTTTTCAAGAAGAGAAATAATTTGGAAAATGTTGCAGAATGGGATGGCCTTGCTGATTTTAGTCCAGAAGGTTCTTTGAGGTGAAGCCCTCCTGGGGAATCCTGCTGATCCCAAATGTTCCATCAGTCTTGCAAAGTGTCACTTCTAAGGAGTTATATCTATTTCTTTCCCCATGGTGGAAAATATATTTTTTACGCTTGAGATTTTCATAAAATGGGAAGTCTGCAACGTTGAAGACTTCTGAAGATCACAGTTAAAAAAAAAAACATCCATTACCATTCATGCATTTATCATTTGTAGATACATATATACATTTCTGTGTATATACAGTTAATATATGTAGCTCTCTCTGCTAAGGCAGACTTTACCATGGAGACCATGGACTCCTTTGATACTTGAGCTGACTGGCCACTTTAATTACTCACTGAGAAGTGATTTTAGCTAATATGATTAGGGTAAATTATTCAAAGATCCCAGTGAAATTCGTCATAAAGTCAATAAATCATATTTTTAATTTTTAATTTTTGTGTAAAACAACCATTAGAACATCCGTGAGTCCGTTACTTCAGAATACATATTTACAAAATTAAACATGAGTATAAAAAATATATACATCATATATATGTGTAGGCATGCATATATGTATGTGTGTATGTATGATTATACTGAACTTGCTCTTGATTTTAAATGCATTTATCTGGTATGCAGTCAAGGTGATGAAATTAATTTCTGCTTCCTCTTGCCTTAAAGTCCTCTGCTTTCAGAATGTATTTCTATCATACATTCACTCCTGGGAACAACAACAACAAAAACGGCCAATGAAATAATTCTAGTTAAGACATTAGTAACAACAGATTTCACGTGCAGATATATCTGTATTCTAAAAAGAGGTTTCTTACGGAAGCATTCATCTTAAAGAGAGCCTATAATAGAAGCGTGTCAGAAGCTGTGCCATCTTTTGACTGGCGATATTTTAGAGGAGAGTCTGACCTCCCAACTGTAATAAGAAACTGCTATTATCAAAGTCAATGTTTGCTTTAGAAGTGAGGCTTTGTTTGCATAAAAGCAAACGATTCCAGGAGGAAAGAATTTCATGTGTATAAGCAATTACATCCTAATAAGAAAAGGGAATCCTCTTAGGCATGTAACCACCTAAGTCAATCTAGCCCCAGTAAAATTTTCAGTTTTATTCCCTTGGGTGCAGTGTGGACTAGGGAATAAAGCGTGATCCTTAAATGTGAAATAGGATATGGGCTGTGTCACCTAAGGCCTTTTATCTCAGGATGGCTCCTATGGGGTCTCTGCGCATATTTCCCCAGTTTTCTACAAATTACCAAACCTAAACACAACTCTTCTTTTCTCACGCAAACTTCGCTTCTCCCCACGCTTTGCTTTGTCGAACAGTTCCTCTTTCTTGAAACTGTATTTGTCTTCTGTCTTGTTGTCTCTTCTCTTTCTCATTTCTTCTTTAGTCTCTGTAGTTTTTTTCCTCATTTCCTTTAATTTTGGTGTTCCTGAAAGCTTCTTGTTTTGTTTCTTCTCTTTCCCATCGGAAAGCTGTCTGAGATTCTTGATTACTTCTTCTGTCACGTATGTGCCTGTTTGGAAGTCTTGTGAAGCCTACGAACCCTTTCTGAGTGTGACTTTTTAAGGTATGAAATGAAATACAAAGGGTAATGAAGCAATAATTCAGATAAAACTCCAAAAAAATTTAAAATATGTTATTAACAGAAACTGGAAGATTTAGAGACAAGTCTAATAAGTACCATAGTTTTAAAATAGGGATGATCATTAATAATGCAGAATTTCTGCAGCAACTACAATGTGATACAAAAGTGCCTGTGATGTATGTTGGAAATAAAGCAGATACCATTGCCTATGGTAACAAATTGGATGAAATGGCATTTTTGAAGAGGTTAGTGAAAATGATGATTCTTTTTTTTCCTTTTCAAGTTCACAGGGCCATAGCTTCTATCTTTGGTCCCGTATTAGATGACCTGTTCTAGATCTCTTCTTCTCCCACCCTCTATTTACTCACACTTCTTATCATAATGCTTTGTAATAAATGATACATTGTCTTTCTTAATGATATGGTCGGGAACTTCTTGAGGACATCAAACATTTTGTTTGTTTGTTTGTTCGACAACTTTGCCAGAGTGTAATCAACAACTCTTTTTGAACAAGTTGAATAAATCTCGACTTTATTCCCTGTCTCCTCTCTCTTGAAATCCAAATCTGTTTAGGCAATCGCTAATAAGATCCATTCACTCCTAGTCTGAGTGGGAGGTGAGATGTAGCACAAACCCTATGACGACGTCCTAAAGAACCTGATACTCGCAACACATTGTCACCAAGACTATTGATTGGATTCTCTCCCATATCTACCCTCAATGAGATAAATAGGTCTATTTATGTGTATAGTAAATCAAATAAGGAAAAACTAAAATGGTCTTAAAGAAAGAGGAAGTTATTTCTGTCATTACATATTCTGTTACTGCAACACGAAAAGAGATATAATTGTGGGAAATTCCAGCCAAACAAAGGCAAATTTAACCCCGAGGCCCTTTAACTTAAGGGAGAAACACAATAAAATGATGCAGGTCTAATATTTCTGACAGACATACCCCTTAGCAAAAGTAAGTTATCAAATGCATAGGAGTGAGATACTTCAATCTGTTTCCATATACACACAGAGCTATAGTCCCTTTTGGAGAAGTCTCTCAAAGAGACTTCTATCAAATTATCTCAGAGATAATTATATCAAAGAAACCGTGTACCCTGTGATATTCAAAACAATTTCCACCTGGAAAATCTTCAAGATCAGTTGCCAAAAACTTAAATGACCACTCAGTAATTGTGAAGGCATTAAACATCAAGTAAGGCTTGAGATTGTCAGCTCAAGATTGCAGTTGGCATTTGAAATGAAATTGAATTTCTTTCCCCAATTGTTTTCTCCTTAAAATTTACAGAGTGTTATGAGCAATGTGTCTGATTCGGAAACATCAGTCAACTTGGAATTATAATGCGCACTGCTGGGTTTGTTTCCAAATAAAATAAAACCAAGGAGAAAAATAGAGACATGATTATAAAAGATACTAGAATGTGGGAAAGAGATTAAACATTATTAAAATACCATTCTTAGGAATTAGAAACAGTTTTATAATTAATAACCTAACAGTTGACTGCATGAAATACTAAAACAGAAATTAAAATTTCATTAATGAACAGAAATAATGAGGTAATATAAAAAGATTAGACTTGAATTTTTCTCCCACTGAAGATTAATAATTGCCTAAGGTCTATATTCAGAATTAAGACACGCATTTGGTTGTAGAGAAAGATAATTTATAGGGTGGGCACTCTGTCACCCTGGACTGTAGTCATAGCACAAGCTGGATACAATATCCATTTCACCATCACAGGCATCAGACTATTTCTACTACGGCTTATTTCAATATGAAGAAAAGAAAACGTGTCCTTCCTAGAGGAAAAGCGGCAATATAAAGACAAGCTTATTTAAAAAAATAACAGTGTGGGGGGGCTGGTGAGGGCGTTGGGTGGCTCAGTCAGTTAAGGGTCTGACTTTGGCTTAGGTCATGATCTCACAGTCCGTGAGTTTGAGCCCCGCATCGGGCTCTGTGCTGCGGGCTTGGAGCCTGGAGCCTGCTTCAATTTCGTATCTCCCTCTGTCTCTCTCTCTCTCTCTGCCCCTCACCGCTCGCACTCTGTCTCTGTCTCTCAAAAATAAATAAACATTAAAAAAAAAAGTCTGGATGAATGTTTAGTGCCATATTGTCAACTTAGTTGTTAAGAAAGATTAACATCTATGAGATGGTCTAGCCCCTTTGGAAAGAATCAACAATAAGAAAGAAGGAAAGAGTTGCTGAAATAATATTATACTTGTATGCTGATTTACCATGTTTTTTTTTATTTTTCAAGGCTTTAACAATTATTTTATAGGGTTTATATTCTGGATATTAAATATGTGAAATCATAGATTGCTTTGTTTATTTACACAGCCACAACCTAGAAACTCTTTTTCAGAAATTGTACAAGGTATGTCAGGGTTCACTTAAAAATATACGTGCCTGAATTTAAAAATTTTACAAAAGTATAAATTATAATATATGGTAAGTTTTGTTTCCAAATTTTCAATTGTAAACTACCAGTGCACCACGGCAGAGTTTCCCTAAGTATTTATTTCAGGTATGAGCCTCAGCCAGCTCTCAGAGCAGAGAAAGAGCTGATATTCATTTGAAAGCCTCAGGATACACCAGCCACTTTCCATGATAGACCCCATTATGTCTCAAAAATCACTATACAATAGTAGAGTTTTCTATTCATTGATTGTTATGTATGGAGAATTTAAATCTAAGATAGATTAAACAATTTAAGCAAAAATTTTAATCCAAATCTGTTTGAGTCCAGAATGTATCTTGTATTCCAGCCTATTATATGATGCATTTGGTCCTTAATGTATCTGAGACATTAGTACTTATTTCAACAATATTGGTATTTATTATTGCTTATTAAGTTTAAATACTTTTGGTATAGGCAGCCAGCGACACAATAAAATCTTGAACCAGCCATAAAGAAGAGAAAGATTTTGTTTTTTCTATAAATACAGGCAGAAGCGACTAATTGTCAGCAAATTGGGAGAGATTCTGTAGTAGAAAATATTTGACAAAGTTTTTTTTTTCATTCGTTTGTTTTTAGGAATAATTCCAATAATAATTGTCATTTATTATGCAGATTAGTTATTATGTGTTAGTTACTGTCCTAAGGTTTACATACATATGGCATATATGCACATGTGTTCCTTTGAGGGTGAATATATACATATATTTTTAACTACGGTTTTTCTGAATCCAATGAGTTGTATATTATTATGCTGATTTAATAGGTATAGAAATTGAAGCACAGAAAGATTAAATGACTTTCCCAAAACTACACACCTAATATCTGATTCAGGAGGACATGAACCTGAGCAATATGAATCCAAAGTCTATGATTATTTATTAAAGTGTATTTATCTATTTTGAGAGACACAGAGACAGCTTGAGTGGGGGATGGACAGAGAGAGACAGAGAGGGAGAACCCATGCAGGTTCTGTGCTCTCCGAACAGAGTCCAAGGTGGGGTTTGAACTCACGAAACCATGAGCTCATGACCTGAGCTGAAACCAAGAGTCGGATGCTTATCTTTCCCCAATTTTTTTCTCGGATCCAACTCAGCCACCCAAGTGCCTCCCAAACCTATGATCTTTAACACTAAGAAGAATGCCTTAATATTTTGTTGACTGCAAGTATAGACATTTTTCATTTCCTGTTAACAAAATTACTTTTATATACATGCAGTCTTAGAGTATAATGGATAAATGCCATGGCCACAATAAAATCGCATGCACACAGAAAAACCTTCCATTTTCTTCCAGGGAAATAACTATAAAAATCGTCAAGGATCACATGACAACGTCACTGGGGAAGTGGCTCATTGCGTAAAAATGCTTTGGGAACTGTGTTTGAGGTTCACAGATCAAACAACAGTGTGACAACCAGTAGGTTACTTGACTTTTCAGGTTCTCATTTTTTAAGTGTAAAATGTTTAATAATAACTATCTTAAGATATCTTGTGAAACAGAAATAATACATGTAACAGAGTTGCTATTTGGTAGACAAAGAATGATGAATACGTGCATCAGTGAGAAGTTACCAGAAAAATTTGTTTTGTTTTCCTTGAAAGTGGTAACACTGCCACATTGGAAACAGGGATTTTAGTTTCCGGCATTAGCTTTTTAACAACAGAGTGGAATATCTACTGTGGACGTTTCCCTGAGGAGAATCTATAAAATACCTGGAAAGTTATAGTCTCTCTTATAATGGAGAAAGGGAACAAAGAGCCTCAAAGAGCCCCAAATAGAAAATATACCTTCATGTTCTCAGCACATTTTGAATTATAGTAGACCCCAAGGAAAACAACAAGAATCTATTGGAAGCACTAAGTTAAGACTTTATTACCACTCTGGGTAAAGCTCTATTTGCCCTATATACAATGTAAATACAATCCCACCATTTATTCCATATATTTTAGTTGCTAAAACACAATCAGGATCTCTGGCTCTAAGAGAAATGGGTTTTTGGTAGTAGGAATCTGTATTATCAACTCAGAATAAAAGAGCAGTTTATCCATGAACCAATCGCACATTAGGGAGAAAACTACTGCCCTAAATTATGTAACAGGAGTAAAAAAGTGATTCTAAAAAACTTCTAAGTCATCATTCAGAATGAAAGTTTTACATTTTACTTAAATTATCTATGGCTTGTACAGACGTGTAAGATAACAAAATATTTTCAAAGTGCTGATCACACCCAAAAGTTGCATATATATCCTCAGAAGTATTTGAGTTGGGCTACAGAAGAGCAATGTGGAGCACTGCTTGCATTTAAATCTGCCATGTTGTTGTAGAAAAGAAACTGCCATATGGCCTTTATATCAAAATACTGGTCCTTGAAGACCGCCATTTGCATTTGTAATTCTTTTTTAATTTAAAACAAGCAGAGGTGGTCTGTGCTTATGTGAATTATCCATGTCTTCCTGAATTCATTTCCTCAGAGTCTGATTTCAAAAGAGAAATAGTATACAGTTTTTTATTCTGTTTTTTAAAAGAAAAAAAAGATAAAATGTGTAGGACAAGAAAAGAATATGCTCAGTTCTAAAGGTGTGAGTTTTAGAAAAGCAAATTGATTTACACAAGAGGTATGTTGAGTAAACTCTCACTGGCAAAACTGGGATTACTGGCATTTAAAAATGCTTTTTGCTTTTCACCTATTGCATTGGCAAACCCCAAAAGTTTTCAACATAAACTGTTGGTGAGGCTGTAAGGAACAGATTGGCTGGCGAAAATGCAAAATGGTTCCCTCCCGATTGTAGAAGTTTAGTAATATCTAGCAAAATTACATATGCTTCTCTCTCTTTGTTCCAGCATCCCATTTCTAGGAAACTACCCCAAAATGCAAAAGGAAAAATGCACAAGGCTATTCACTGAAGCACTGATGATCATAGCAAAAGACTGGACAGAACCCAAATGGTGATAAATGTGAAACCAGTGGTTAAATTGTGGCAAATATACACTATAGGGTGTTGTATAGCTAAAAAGTAGAGTGAGGGTATCTCTGTGTTGTACTTAAAAGCCACCTCCAGGATATATTGATAAGTTAATAAAGAGCAAAGCTGAGGAAAAAAAATATTTATAATTCAAAATTTATCATTCTTAGGTATTTATACAATTATATGATGGTTTTAGTTTTTAATACTTTGGCTGTGCCTTTATTATGGCATCGAGAATGTTATTTCTTAAAGATTTTCCCAATTTTATTACATGGTGAGCATTTAAACTTGGAAAAAAAAAGACTTAAGAGATCTATTTTCCATGTCTTAATATACTAAATTCCAAGTACATTTTGGTGGTGTGATATTCATCTTGAAACTGGAGTAAACAGTATTAAATCCAAGTTCAATGTTCATGTATAAACATTTTTTTCACTTTACACTTAAATTTTACTTTCTACTGTTGTTCACTTAGATTCTATGCTTTATCTCCATCCTGTGTGATTATTTCTGATTTTGTAGGGGAATGCCATATATACTGGTGAAATTCACTATAAGGGTAGCCGTTATGAGAAGTTCATTTCGCTAGTCTTTCATAATTTTTCAGTGGTTTACAGTGAACCATCACTTAGTTTGTCTAACCATGTAAATGCTTGTTATTTTATAATGATTATATGGAGCAGTGTTTTACTGTTTTTGGCAAACAGCATAGAGAAGCTATTAACCATAATGGGCCATGAATTTTTTTCTAAGTTAAATTCTGTTAACAACTGGAGAATGTATATGTAATTTAGATTACATGTATTTTTGAAAATAGTATGCCATTTCAATAAATTTGACTCTCTTTAATAGTATTATATAACACATATACTAAAGCATGCAGCTAACCAATATTTCAAGTTCAGAAATCTTTCAAACTGTTCTTGGTCTCAATTTGTTTCAGGGGAAAGAGAAACACAACAGTTTATGGAGGGATTTTGAAAAAGTGACATTTTCTAATCTCTGATCAAGCATTCTTCACTGGCTTGCTTCTCCAGCGGGAGATCACAAGAGGAAATCCTTCAGCCATGCAAAATCCTCACTGTTTGTTTGTTATACTGATTGACTGTAGTAGACTAGATAAGCAACTATTCCATACATATTGTCAAAATCAGCAATTAATAGCTAATCATCCAGATTATTTTTTTTTCAAATGAATGGTTAAAGTCTCCTAGGTTAGCAAATAATTCCAGTTGATTTGATAATTTGTACTTTTCCACTCTAGTTTATGTTATAATGACCACAACTGAATTTTTTATTGCTAGGAAGAAATTTAACTAAGCAGGAATGATCACAGCTACACTAATGCCTGAGATATCATTTTAAAAAGTATGCACTGTTCTTTGTTTTAAAAAAGATGTGCTCCAGCCTTATATAAACAAACCATTCAAACATAAAGTTCCACTTTGGATGCCTCACATAATCATCTCCTAAGAAAAGGAAATGAGTATTATACAGCATAAGACACAAAAACATTTTCTTTCCAAGTGGGCATTAGCTGTTGAAACCTTTTTGAGCAAGCTGTGTTTCTCCCACACTAACACTCGAACGTGACATCTAATTTGCTTTTGCTGATAAAATGAAATTTTACTAATTCTAACCAAGTCCCCTGTAGCCAATAATATAACTTTGAAAGAGGTGCAGCTTAGAGAGTACTAAATCCAAGGTCTTACCATGAATAACTTTGGTCTTAACCCCTGGAACTACATAGTAACATGCCTACCAATGGGGTCAACACATTATAGCACTTTATAGCAACTTCATAGTATACTCAGTGTGAGGGACTTCTGTTGATTCCTTTTCCACTGCAATTTAGGTATGTAAGAAATATTACTATAAATCTTTTTGTACCTGAAGTATTACTTTTGCCATGCAGAGAATTTTCTCTGGAAAAAAAAGTTTAATAAATGCATATCATGTCTCTTTTTTTTTCACCTCCAGGGATTAGTGAGGAGAGTTGATCCTCGCAAGAATTTTGACCCATCAAACAGTAGAAAATTTCAAAGCTTATGCAAAGTGGAGTGTGTTCCAGCAGAAATTTTGCAGTCTGATGAGACATGCTAATTGGGCTGCATTTCTTGTGCGTGAGTAACTTTTGATATTGTTGGAAAACAGAAAAAAAAAGATAAAAATAACATTATTTTAAAGTTAAGGAAACCTGGGGATTTTATGTAATGTTTAAAAGAGAAAACATTCTTTAATATGAAATTAGACTTGTTCTATCATGGTGATTCGTATTAATACTTTTTCTTTAAAATTTGTGTGCATGTGAATGTATACATCGGGTCCAAAAGTTACCACGAGAGGAGAAAAGCTGACCAGCTCCACATGGTTTTATTATTGACTGGGTGGTCTTTACCTATAGAATTCACTGACATGAGCTTCTTTATCTTTGGATTTTTGGTAGGCAGAAAGAATCAATCATAAAATGAGAACAATTTTCGTGGTAATGAACAAGATTTTACGACAAGTTCAGAAACATACCCTGGAATGATTGAATAATGAGACTCTTGGAACTTAAGGGAAAAAAAGCAAATCACAAATCTAGGGAGTAGGACTAGAGACCTTCTCGATTAAGTTTTGTGTTTTGTGTATGAGTGGTTTTCTTTTGGACTACTGGTATAATACGCTAATCCCTGACTTTCAAATTATATCCCTCTATTTCAAAAGTCCCTCGAGTTATCCTTGCCATCTTTGTGTTAATAGAATTTTGTGTTATTAATGAAAAGAGCTGGAAAAGGAAGATTAGATGTCCTTGTACCACTCTTCCCCAGAAACAAGTGCCCATGGGATGAACATCATGTCAGGTGGACATAGGTCCCAGACAGAGATCAATCAAAAAGCAAAGAGTGTCTAAGACAGGGCTGAGAGAAGACAAAAAAGGAAATGGGAAAAATAATCACAATACCAACAACTCTTGGCAACTAGACACAACTAGCCCATTAAGAGGAAATAGTATAAGAAGAGTATCACTTTGAGGACAAGACAGTTCTTTCTTCTTTGCCCACTGGTTGCATACTAGGCGTTGAATCAACTGTGCTTTGTTTTTGTCTCATGAGAAATCTAATCACAGGATATTACCACTATAGATACTTTCTCTGTATAAAGAAGGGATGTTTGTAGGTAGCTATAAACAATGCAGGATTTTTTTCCCTTTTTTTACTTCCTTAATTAAAAAATACTTTATTACTAAAAAAAAATGCTAACCATCATCTGAGCTTTCAGTGAGTCATTATCTTTTCACCGGTGAAAACTCTTGACTTGATGTTGATAGCTCCTGACTGATTAGGGTGATGGTTACCGAAAGTTAGAGTGGATGTGGCAATTTATTAAAAGTTGATGAGTGAAGTTTTATGCTATTAACTCTTCCTTTCATGAATGATTTCCTTGTAGCATGTGATGCTGTTTGATAACAATGCTGACATTCTCCATAGACTTTCCACCCCTATTACGGTAGTCACCATGAGGACCAAAGATTAATCTTTTCAATTGCACATAGTGAATGGAGACTGAGCTGTTTTATTTGTGAAATTAAATTGCCTTCTTTTTTTAAACTCCTTTGCTTATTTTTGTTGTTATCAGATAATGTGTTAGCAAAATGTTGCAATATTGAAATGTCAATATTCATTTATAAAATTCACTGCAATACTTTAAATGGACCCAACCAGCATAAAATGATTTGTATGCAAAACATTTAGTGTCTAATCAGAGTTATAAATTTGAATGAACACTTAATCAATTAAGTTTATGTGATTCACTAGCAGTTTATAAGAGACTTGATGATACAAAATGCAGAGTAAATAATAATACATATATCAAGAATTTTCCAAATTAAACTCCCTGAATGAGTTTCTTGCACAAATAATGAATGTGTAATTAAGGTAGTGGGCCATATTCTACTTCTAAAGACAATTTTTAAAAACTGATGCATCACAAGTTATTAAAAATAATAAATTAAACTTTTTTCTTTCTTTTTAAATTTTTAATGCTTATTTATTTTGAGAGAGAGAGAGAGAGAGACAGAGCACAAGTGGGGGAGGGAGAGAGGGAGACACAGAATCTGAAGCAGGCTCTAGGCTCTGAGCTGACAGCACAGAGCCTGGTGTAGGGCTTGAACCCCCAAACCATGAGATCATGACCTGAGATCAAGTTGGATGCTTAACCGACTGAGCCATCCAGGCGTCCCTAATTTTTTTTTCTTTCTAAAAATCTTGCCTTATTTCACTTTTGCCTGGTAGATACGTGGAGTATCACTGACGTGAAGTTTCATAAATAATATACTCTAAATATGTTAGGTGCAAATACAAGGATTGCAACTATGCTATGAAATATTCATGCAACAATTTTACCCATTCTGTATATCAATCAAATGAAATGTAATGTTCCTGATGTGAAATCATTAGAAATCAGCACTCTCAGTTTTCCTCTATAAGGGAATAATGAGAAACATTTTATTTAATAGGCACAAACAACAGGATACCAGAGCAGGAATCACTACTTTATTATTCAATGTACTCTAGTCCTGGGACAAAGTTTGAAAACATGACTATGTACATATTATCAGACAATCTTACTACTGTGAGATACTCAAAAAAGATACTCAAAAAAGAGCATTTTCAGTGCTTTATCCCCTCATCCAACTTCCCTCAGAGTTCGGAGAACCAGGCAAGATGTTATTACAGGAAGAGGAGGTGAAAATGAATTCAAGATGTTTCTAAGTCAGACGGAATTTCCAAGCGTAGGGAATAGTGGAGAGGATACCAAATTCATACAAGATGAGGCCCAGAAATGTTCTAGTTTTTCTGCTTTGTCTTTTTGTGGCCTATGAGACTCAGCCTCTGGGGCTCAATCTCCTCATCTGTAAAATGATGTGGGAGTACTAGTGATTAACAAGATGCCTTTGGAGGTGGCTTTTGAATTTTGCTGCTTTAATATGAAATAGTGCAAAAAGCTAAGGAATGTAACCGATATAGTTTTCTACAATAAATTCAGGCATAATAAGAAGAATCTTATGAGGAAGCCCTGAAATGTGAGGAATGTAATGAATAAGGAATGATGTGGGGGAGAAAGTAAGCTTGTAAAAAATACAAAGGACTTAGTTGATGTTAGGTAATAAAAAATCCTTTATAAATAATGAACATGGCAATATCTATAACAATACCAATAGCTAACTTTGAAATTAAAATAAGTCAAAAATATTAAAAAATAATAGTATAGCAGAACAAGGATGATGAAAATAGAATATTAGAAGGTCCTTTATTATTAAGAAGGAAAGTTTAATATGGATTAAGCTTAGAGTTTGGTAGGATGATAAGAAGTTTTAAAGCAATTAGTCAGATATATGGAAAAATAAAATTGTATCCCTAATTTCTATCAGGTACTGCTTATCCATAGGGGAAAATAAAATTAAACCCTCACTAAGTCTTCACATTAAAGATTGAAATATAAAGGCAAAATGTATTAGCTTATATTTCTGCATTACAAGTTCATAGTCATAGTAGCTTAAAACAATATTCATTTGTGATCTCACAGTTCTATAGGCCAGGAGGCCCAGGTATGTTCAGATGGGTTCTTTTCTTAAGCACCTCACAAGGCCACAACCAAGGTGTTGGCTAGACTGGGCCCTTTTCTGGAGGCACATTGACAAATCTTCTTTCAGGTTCACTCAGTTCATTGGCTGAACTCAGTTCTTCGTGGTTGGTTGTAGGACTGGGATTCCCATTTCTTTACAGGCTGTTAGTAGGTGCCAGTCTCAACTTCTAGAGAACTCTGCAGCTCTAACTGCATGGATCCTACATGGTTAAGCTACAACAGTACATGAAACCCTTTTTGTGCTTTGACACTCTGACTTCTACTGCTTCTGCTACCCGGAGGAAGTTTTCTGCGTTTAAGAAGCTCATTGATTGGGTAAAGCACCCCAGAAGATTTCTGAACCTTAAGGCCAAGTAACTGGGACTTAAATTACTTCTTCAAAATCAGTTCACAGCAGTTCCTCCTTTGGTATTTGATTCCAAGGGATCAGAATCCTGGGTAATGACCCTCTTTGGAATTATCTACCACCAAACATTTTAGCCTTTTTAGGGGAAAAAATGAAAATAGATTGAAAACCTAAAGGTGATATAGGCTTTCTTAAACACACACACACACACACACACACACACACTCACACTCACACACACACACACACACACACAGGAGTCACTAAAAGTAAATAAATTATTAGATAACATTAAATACAGAGCCTCTTTTATCCAAATTCCTTAACAAGAAACAGTCATTTTCAATATTTATACCACACAAAAGAATTGCCTCCAAAAATATAGAAAGAAGCCTGCAAATTAAGAAATGTAAGTACATTAACCCAACACAAAAAAAATGGCCACAGCACGAACAGACATGTTACAAAACAGGTCATCTGAAAAGCTTATTAACATGTCAGAAGATACGCAAAGTCATTAATCATCAGGGAAAATGTAAACGCAGACTTCAATAACATTCAATATTGTAACTATTACACTACAAAGAAATTAGAGGTATTTGTGGTGTTTGGCTTATTTTAAACTGAAATTATCTAAAAAACAAACAAACAAAAACAAACAAACAAACAAACAAAAACATTATCTAAACTTAAGCAGAGCCTCCTGCCCAGAAAAAAACACCTGTGCAGCTCTCATTGACCACCCTGCTCTGAGGAATTTTCCTGTTTGAAAGAAAACTGACCTTTAGCACTGGGGAGTGGGAATTGAGTGACCATAAATTCCCCTACAGGGAAACTGCCAGTTGGGAAGAAGACAGACTGCCCATTCCCATTAGCATCAAGAAGCCCCACGAAATTTTTATGCTGAAGTCCCCCACCCCTGATACCCCAAGTTTTTTTGTGGAATTAGTATATAAACCTTTACCTTTGGTTACTTGTTGAGTAACTCATTAGTGAGTGCAAATGTGTGAATGTGTAAATACACCTTGTCTTTTTTTCTATTAATTTATTATCAGTTAATTCACAGTCCTCTCCATCCTCCATTCAAAATTACAATGGTAGGAAAAAAATTTAGCTCCCAACAACTGTCAAACATTAAAAATTTTAACAACACCAGGGATGCCCGGGTGGCTCAGTCAGTTAAGTGGCCGACTTCGGCTCAGGTCATGATCTCTGGGTTCGTGATTTTGAGCCCCGCATCGGGCTCTGTGCTGACAGTTCAGAGCATGGACCCTGCTTCGGGTTCTATGTCTCCCTCTCTTTCTGCCCCTCCCTCACTCACACTCTGTCCCTCTTTCTCTCAAAAATAAGTAAACATGAGAAAAATTTAAAAAATAAATAATTTTAACAACACGTATAGTTGATTAGGATTTATAGAAAATACTTCTGCATTACTGGTGAGAGTATAAATTAGTATATTTGGAAAATGAATTGGCAGTTTGGAAAACAAATTACCATTATTCTATAAACTAAGCATGAGCATATCTTGTACCCAAGCATTTCCTCACCTATATATGTTCTAGAAAATTCTAGAATGTTCTAGAAATATATATTCTAGAAAATCGTCCTGAATGCAGCAAGAACCGAAAAAAACAACAAACAAAAAACAAAACAAAACAAAACAAAAAAAACAAAACAAACCCCAGGAGTCTCAAGTCTTAGAAATTTCTTCATACAAAAATCCCTAAACAATTCAAATGTCCACCTAAAGTAGAGTAAATCAAAGGTGTATTTTATAGATATATACAAAGGTGTATATATATAGATATATACACACATATATTGGGATATTTTATCTATTGCGCTGCAGGATACCCAGGTACTACCCAGATGGTTGTTCAAAAATTATCCTGTTAGTTTCTGTTTGGGTGTTTTTGAGTGAGATTAATATTTGCATTTGTTCACTTGCATAAAGCAATCTGTCCTCCATACAGTGTGGGTGGGCTTCATTCAATCAGCTGAAGGTTGGACTAAAATAAAAAGACCAACCGCCTCAAGCCAGAGGGAATTCTAGCTGACTGTCTTTGGACTTTTACTGCAACATTGGCTCTTCATGTATGAGAGATTTTAAACTTTCAAACTGTAACCTCAGTTCTCTTTGGATCTCCCATACCACTGGCTCACCATGCAGACTTTGGACTTGCCAGCTTTCATACTTACGTAAGTCAATTCCTTATAACAAGTCTCTCTCTCTCTTGATATAGATACAGATATAAATATAGACGATGCAGATATCCGTATATGATATAGATATAGACATAGATATAGATATAGATATAGATATAGATGATATAGATAGATATAGATCCTATTGTTCTGTTTCTCGAAGGAACTGTAACTAATATGGATCACAATTTTTATGGACTATATATGCATTGATATTTACTATATTGTTAATTAAAACAGAATGATTCCTAAAATATTTTTAGCTAGTTGAAAAATAACAGTAAGAAGACCTTGGTATGTTAACATCAATAGCCAAATCTCATATTAAAAAATAATATTTTTCCAGAAAATTATTGGTAAAAAGAACCCTAAATGCTGGTGTGGTTGTGGAACAGCAGGAGTCCCACACAAAAACTTGCACACATAGGGTTGTGGCAGCGTTATTCATAATTGACAAAATTTGGCAACAGCCAGATGTCCTTCAGTAATTGAATGGATAAATAATATATCCAAACGGTGGAATGTTAGTCAGCACTAAAAAGAAATAAGCTGAATTCTTATCTGAAATACATCTGAAAGGCCACCTACTGTATGATTCCACCTATGTGACATTCTGTAAGAGGTGAAACCATGGAGACAGTAAAATGATTTCCAGGGGTGAGGGTGGGGAAGGGATGAATAGGCAGAGCATGGAGAATCTTTAGGGCAGTGAAAATACTCTGTATGATACAGTATTGAAGGACACATGTCATTTTACATTTGTCCAAATCCATAGAACATACAGTACCAAGTAAATGTAGGTTTAGCAGTTGTAACGCATGTGAGTGAGGGATATTCTGGAAAATGATCTAATAATGGGGGAGCCTATGTGTGTGCGGACAGGGTATAGTATATGAGAAATCCCTGGACTTTCTCAACAACTTGACTATGAACCTGAAACTTCACTGAAAACATAAAATCTTTAAAAATATTGATGAGAGGAATGGCATTGTTTTACATGTTTGCAAAATGTTTAATGACTGTTTTAATAGAAAATAGCTGTTTATACCTTCAAACCATTTTCAGTATGGTGTTGTGGTGAGTTAATGGAAATTTGTTTAACTATTATATTTTAATTAACATATAAATTATCTGTATTCTTTTTATTATCAATTATTATGTAATAAAACCACTTTTAAGAGATACGAGCTAGTGCTTTTCTTGTATATTTCTAGCTCCCCTAAAGGCACTTACAATTATTTTTACCTCTACTGCTCTACCATTTTTCAAAAAAATACTTTTCACCTATTGTACTCACGATTAGGTATTGCTATACACAGCCCAACTCTCTCTACCATAGTGATGTAATCATTAAAGGGTCCTATGTGTCAGGATCAACAGACCAATCAAAAATATACCTTTCTTTCCTTACCATTATACAATATTAATTCTAGGTATTCAACAATAGTGCTTGCGACTCAGCAACAAATGTACGTCTCCTCCCACGTCTCACTTTCAATTTATCCTCCCTCCTGCATCCTATAATTGAACGAATGACCTGTCACTCCATCCAGTTACCCAGAGATCAAATTACTTCAAGATACCCCCACTCGGATGATAATATTGTACTTCAAGTTTAACACATTCTAAGGCAAACTCTGAATTCTTCCCAAAATCAGTTCCAGAATCGCTCCTATGATACTGTTCTCTACCTGAAGAAGTAGAGCTCCCACTCATCCAGGAGCTTAGGATACACAAGACAAAACAGAATTAACTAGCAAACTAAAACTTGACATCGTTATCTCTCACAAACAATACATCAGCAGTGACTTAGCCTCTGCTTTCAAAATCTATCCCCTTTGTAATCACTGCCTTCCACTGTGAATCAGCTAACTGCTGTAGTCAAAAGTTCCAACATTCTTAGGACATCTACAACAGTCTACTCACCGCAGCCCTGTCTCCACTCTTGCTCTGAGGTTCTCTATACAGAGACGAGACGAGTCTACTCAAATCTATACTGGGTCAGGTCACTCGCCTGAGCTAAGCCTACCATTCAATTTCTATTTCTCTCAAAATAAAATCTATTGCCCAAACTGGCTTCTGTCTGCTCTTTCGTTACAAATCTATCTTATTCTCACTCCTGTTATATCACTTGTTTACAAACTTTCAAACACACTCCCTTTTTGGACCAAGGCACCTACCATTCCTTCTCCCTGGAATGTTTGTTCAGATGTCTTTCTCCTTTGTTTCATTTCTTTCCTCAAATGTTTCTCCTTCTTCTTCTTCTTCTTCTTCTTTATATAATCTATTGTCAAATTGGTTTCCATACAACACCCAGTGCTTATCCCAACTGGTGTCCTCCTCAGTGCCCATCTCCCACTTTCCCCTCTCGCCCACCCCCCATCAACCCTCAGTTTGTCTCAGTATTTAAGAGTCTCTTATGGTTTGCCTCATTCCCTCTCTGTAACCCCCCCTTCCCCTCTCCCATGGTCTTCTGTTAAGTTTCTCAGGATCCATATATGAGTGAAAACATATGGTATCTGTCTTTCTCTGCCTGACTTATTTCACTTAGCATAACACTCTCCAGTTCCATTCACGTTGCTACAAATGGCCAGATTTCATTCTTTCTCCTTGCCAAGTAGTATTCCATTGTACATATAAACCACATCTTCTTTATCCATTCATCAGTTGATGGATATTTAGGCTCTTTCCATAATTTGGCTATTGTTGAAAGTGCTGCTATAAACTTTGGGGTACAAGTGCCCCTATGCATCAGCACTCCTGTATCCCTCGGATAAATGAATTCCTAGCAGTGCTATTCATGGGTCATAGGGTAGATCTATTTTTAATTTTTTGAGGAACCTCCACACTGTCTTCCAGAGAGGCTGCGCCAGTTTGCATCCCTACCAACAGTGCAAGAGGGTTCCCTTTTCTTCACATCCTCACCAGCATCTATAATCTCCTGATTTGTCCTTTTTAGCCACTCTGACTGGCATGAGGTGATATCTCAGTGTGGTTTTGATTTGTAGTTCCCTGATGAGGAGTGACGCTGAGCAACTTTTCATGTGCCTGTTGGCCATCTGGATGTCTTCTTGAGAGAAGGGTCTATTCATGTCTTCTGCCCATTTCATCACTAGATTATTTGTTTTTTGGGTGTGGAGTTTGTTGAGTTCTTTATATATTTTGGATACTAGCCCTTTATCCGATATGTCATTTGCAAATATCTTTTCCCATTTTGTCAGTTGCCTTTTACTTTTATTGATTGTTTCCTTTGCAGTGCAGAAACTTTTTATCTTGATGAGGTCCCAATAGTTCATTTTTGCTTTTAATTCCCTTGCCTTTGGAAATGTGTCAAGTAAGAACTTGCTGCGGCTGAGGTAGAACAAGCAATCCTAAAATTTGTATAGAACCACAAAAGACCCCAAATAACCAAAGTAATATTGAAGAAGAAAACCAAAGCGGGAGGCATCATGATCCCAGACTTTAGCCTTTACTACAAATCTGTTATCATCAAGACAGTATGGTATTGGCATAAAAACAGACACATAAACCAATGGAATAAAATAGAGACTCCAGAATTGGACCCACAAATGTATGGCCAACTAATCTTTGACAAAGCAGGAAAGAATATCCAATGGAAAAAAGACTCTCTTTAACAAATGGTGCTGGGAGAACTGGACAGCAACATGCAGAAGGTTGAAACTAGACCACTTTATTCCACCATTCACAAAAATAAACTCAAAATGGATGAAGGACCTGAAAGTGAGACAGGGAAGGAAACAATCAAAACCCTAGAGAAGAAAGCAGGAAAAAAATGTTACTTCTTCAATGGGGGCATCCTAACCATCTAATGGAGAATACCAAGCTACTCCATTGTATCTACCATTATCTTGCCTTCCTATGGCATATGTATTTCCACTTATTTTGATATATTTTATTAGTTTATATGTATTCATACATTTAATTTTAAAAATTATTTTACCTATGTCTATATATGTGTATGCTTTTTTCAGGTTAAGATCTATGTCCCTCACTGTATTCTCTATTGTATTTAGTATTCTCTATTGTCAATATGTTCACCTCTAATACCTAGAATAGTGCTGATTCATTTTAAAAATTCAATTATTTTTGTGAATTACTGTATTAACTAATGACTCTATGAGTAAGACACTTCTCTGAATCAACATCAGTCCCTTCATCTTCGCTTTTCTACAAATTTTACCTTATTCCACTGCTGTAAGGTAAATACAGATATACATATAGATTCTTAGCCCAGGCCGCTATGACAAATCCAGACCTTCCTTGACTTACAATGGAGTTATGTCTCGATAAACTCATCACAAATTGAAAAGTCCCAAGTCAAAACTGCATTTAATACACTTAGTCTATCGAGCATTATAGCTTAGTCTAGTCTCTTTAAAGATGCTTAAGACACTTACCTTAGCCTGCAGTTGGACATATCATCTAACACAGAGCCTGTGGTGTGCTAACAACAGAGAGACCAATATGGGGCTCCAACTCATGAACCATGAGATCATGATCTGAGCTGAAGCTGGAGGCTCAACCGACCAAGCCACCCAGGCACCCCAAGCCCATTTTATAATAAAGTGTTGAATAGCTCATGTGATTTATTGAATACTGTACTAAAAATGAAAAACAGAACAGTTGCATGGTACAGAATAGTTGTAACTGTATCAGTTGTTGACCTTTGTGATCACATGGCTGACTGGGAACTATGGCCGCTACCATTGGCCAGTGACACGAGAGTGGGTCATAGAGCATATTGATTGCTGGCCCAGGAAAATAGCAGAATTCAAAATTTGAAGTACAGTTTCTAAGGAACGCATATCGATTTTGCACCACTGCGAAGTCAAAAAATCATGTCGAAACATCACAAATTGAGGGCCATCAGTATCATAAATTGGATGGCTTAAACAACAAGTATTGATTTCTCACAGTTCTGGAGGCTGGTAATTTCAAGATCAACATGCCAGCAAATTCAGTGTGTGGTGACATACTCCTTCCAGGTTTGCATATGGCCACCTTCTTGCTGTATCCTTGCAGAAAGAGATAGCTCTCTCTATAGTTTCTAATCCCATCATGGGAGTTACAGTCTTCTGACTTCATCTAAAACTACTACTTCCCAAAGACCACACCTTCTAATATCATCACAGCTGAAATTAGGGCTTTCACAAATGAGTTTTTGGGAGAGCACATTTAATTTGTAGTGTGTATATGAATATATATATATATATATATATATATATATATATATATATATATATTAATCTTTCTTTCCCTTGTGCCTTCTATTTACCATGGCTTCTACTATGCATAATTTTGGTTTCTGTATAGACTCTGTCTTCTGCCTTTTCCCTGTTTGTCTCTCAATATCCGTACTACTTGGCAACCCTGTGTCACCTAACTCTTCCATTTGGCCCACAGCTGAGAATAAGACAGTTATAAACCAGATACTAATTTGTGGTGAGATAATACTTTGAGAACTGTTCTTATGACATCATGTTCATGAATTACATTTCTAAGAGTGAATGTTATGGGGAGGAAGCCTTACGTTAAAAATAACAAGAATTTTTTAAAACTATGATTTATAATGCATTAAGTACATTGTGATTTATTATTATAACAATTATAATCAAAACTTCAGTGCTGACTACCAATCATGCTAAGTTTTTTTGTCCATTTATTCTAGATGAAAATCATACCACTTGCTCTATCCTGAAACTTCCGAACTTATGCTCTCTCTTAATCTCAGCTGACTTTATGTTCTGATTATCAATTGCTGCATAACAAACCATCATTCAATGTAGGGCATAAAACACCATATTCCATCTGACCACAAGTCATTTACAACACCTGGACATGAAAAATGCATAAAAAATCTCCCTGTTCCAAGGTGTAAAGAGACTTCTTCCTATTGTGTGCTGTTTTGAGGTCCAGGATCTCGTCACTAACCAAGTTCAAGTGAGAATAACGATCTTGATTACTGTTTTTCAGATACACACACACACACACACACACACACTCCATAGCCTGTACCTTATAATATGAAGACCCTTAACTACAGAGAAAAGTGACTTCAAACCACACTCCAAACATACAGCAACATGGCATGCATTAGGTAACCACAAAAGAAACTCCCATTCGAATGAGGAGAGGAGAGGGATGGGAGACCCTAAGGATTCATAGGTTCATAGCAATTTTGAAGTCAAGCCAAAAATATGTAGCCAGGTCCTTGATTAGGATCCAGCTATGTTCCTGGGGAATGATTCTCTACAATCTAAGTGCTTCTTTCTGAATTATTCTTGTGTTTTTAGGAGAAGTAGCCTGTATTTGTCCCTGGGGAGAGTTGTCATTTTCTTCCTGTCAAAAGAAGTTTGGGAACCCACGGTCTTCTTTTCCTTGTGCACCATTTCTATCCTTTTAATCTAAATATGCAAGACATAAAAATGCCCTGGATAGCTATGTGCCAATTTAAAATTAAATCCATAGGGGCGCCTGGGTGGCTCAGTCGGTTGAGCGTCGGACTTCAGCCCGGGTCACGATCTCGTGGTCTGTGAGTTCAAGACACAGAATCGGAAGCAGGCTTCAGGGTTTGAGCCATCAGCCCAGAGCCCGACGCGGGGCTCGAACTCACAGACCGCGAGATCGTGACCTGGGCTGAAGTCGGAGGCTCAACCGACTGAGCCACCCAGGCGCCCCAAAATTTTTTTAAATAAAATTAAATCCATAGACCAAAATCACAACCATTTTGTTTTTGAGGCCTTCTCTACATACATATATATATATATATATATATATATATATATATATATATAAATATTATATATATATAATATATATATATAATGTTCTTAATAATCTCTGAGACTTTTCTTAAATAGTAGATAAGGCACCATCTTACATCTTTCTGCAGTCTTAAAAAGTCTCAAATACATTCTTTTGATATCTCATTCCTGAGGTCATGGTTTATAGTCAGTGGCCTGGGCCTTTGCCATAATATCATTTCTTGATTTGATAATCACCCATTGCAAAGTATTGGGGGTGCAAACTACTTTTACATTTGAAACCAACTAGTCTTTATTCTTTTACATTTTTTCTCAATTGTTCTAAAAATATACCAGTCCCCTCCTTATATCATCTTCCTTCTTTGTATTCCATTATATGCAGCTAAACAATATGGAGTTAGTTTGCATAGACATCTCTATAGCTAAATCCAATAGTTTAGTTCACTAGGTAACATTTCTAAATACCACAGCACAGTCAACAGTTTTATTAAGTTCCTTGCCATTATAAGCATTAGTCATCTCTTTTCTTTTTTTTAAATTTTTTTTTTTCAACGTTTATTTATTTTTGGGACAGAGAGAGACAGAGCATGAACGGGGGAGGGGCAGAGAGAGAGGGAGACACAGAATCGGAAACAGGCTCCAGGCTCTGAGCCATCAGCCCAGAGCCCGACGCGGGGCTGGAACTCACGGACTGCGAGATCATGATCTGGCTGAAGTCGGATGCTTAACCGACTGCGCCACCCAGGCGCCCCAATCATCTCTTTTCCATCCTTTATGAATATTTTTCTCACTTTGGTTAAGTTTTTCTAGTAACTGCATACTGCCATTTCCCAAGTAGAGTGTTTTATTATTGAAACACCTCATTTCTGATACTAAAACACGTTACAATAAAAAATTTTTGTGTAATGCACCACCACAAGACAAAGTGGACTACAAAACCAACAATCCTTTATTTTGTTTATAAGTATGTGATTTGGGGGTATCAAAGTGGGAATGCGTTGTCTTTGTTCCACACAACATCAGCTTGGTGGTTCAACTGGGGATGAAATGCTTCCAAGTTAGATCACAAACTGCCAAGTTAGTCAATAGAAGTTAACAATAATTATGGATCCCAATGAGACATGCTCAATAGGGGGGGAAAATGACTCGCAAAGAACCGTAGATCTTGGACAACTTCCAAGATGCATCACCCTTATTTTACATTCCCAGGACATTGCATTGAAAATGGAGTCTGCGCTCCTACTCCCCAACTCAACTCTTTAATGACATAGGAAGTGAGCAAAGAGGAGAGTGATTATTCAAGGTATGGGCCACATCTGCATACTCTGATTCAGAATTTTTCCCATTCAGAACACCAGAGTTAGGATTTTCTTAAGTGACATTTTCTTAAACTGATTTCATAAAATGATAGGTGATATGTTCTAGTAAGTCTCTAAAATTGTATGAAATAATGTGCGCATGCATTTTTCTTAGGTCTAAATCCATAGAAAATATCTTTCTTCTGAGTAAATTCAGTAAGTTAATATATAATTAGTGTCCTCCCACTCTGCCCGTATTCTTTCTAGAGTCGTCTTTGCTATTTAATATCAACATCCCTTCTTCTCTCTAGACTTGTGCCCTATTTTCACCAACGCACTAATTGAATGGCCTTTCCTTTCCTCTACCTTTATCTAAATCTACGTATTCAGTCTAAGTTCCATTTACAATAAGATCTCAGTAGTGTTGATCTCAGGTTATTATACCTACAATTCTCCTATTCACCTTGGGGCCTGATGTCACATCTTAGTGCTTCAATTATTTTTGTTATTTACCTAGTGTGTGCATATATTTGGAATAATAATGGCATTGGTTAAATGTCTATTGAATGAATGAGCCGGCAGATATTTTGTCTTCCAAATTAAATTATAAGCACATGGTCAGAGAATATTAAATGTTGTTAGACTACAAAAAAAAAAAGAAGAAAGAAAAAAAAAAACAACCAAAAAATGAATAGATTATGTGTTTGTGTGAAAGAGAGAGAAAGACAAAGAGAGACAGAGACAGAGAGGAGATAAAGAGACACAAAGAAGGGTGTCCTTGAGAACTGGTGGAGGCAGTTTAAGTTTCTAAATGAGGAGCTTTCTCCAAGAAAGAATATTAAACCCTACCATAGTATGATTCAGATATTTTTGTTGCTGTTTTTTTTGTTGTTGTTGTTTGTTTGGTTGGTTTGGTTTCTAAGACACTTAGGTAGGAAAATATTCATATGTAAAAGCTGTTTTGTTTTTATTCTTTCCTTATTTCCAATTTGAATATTAACTCTTAGTTCTGTGTTGGCCAACTTATTGGAAATCCTTTCTTGGGACGCCGGGTTGGCTCAGTTGGTAAAGCATGTGACTCTTGATTTCAGGGTCATGAGTTTAAGCCCCAATCTGTGCATAGAGCTCACGTAAAAATAATTTTAAAAAAAGAAAGAAAGAAAGAAATGTTTATTTCACAGATGTTTCCAGGATTTACATTAAAAATATGATCATTTCCTATCTTTGAAGTTGGATAGTACTAATATCATGAAAAATGAATTTTCAATTAACTAAGCATTTTTTATTACTTGTTTTTTTTAATATCTTAATGTTTATTTATTATTTAGAGAGAGCGTGAGCAGAGGAGGGGCAGAGAGAGAGAGAGAGAGAGAGAGAGGGAGAGAGAGAGAGAGTCTGAAGCAGGTTCCAGGCTCCGAGCTGTCAGCACAGAGCCCAATGCCAGGCTCAAACCCACAAACTGTGAGATCATGACCTGAGCTGAAGTCAGATGCCCAAATGACTGAGCCAACCAGGTGCTCCTTTTATTACTTGTTTTAATTTTAAATATAAATGGTTATCTTAGTTGGCTTCAACTTCTGCAACAAAATTCAGTACACTGAATAACTTACACAGTAAACATTTATTTCTTACAATTCTGATGCTATGAAGTCCATGATCAAGGCACTGGCAGATTCAGCTTCTGACGAAAGCTCCCCCCTCCCCCTGCCCCGCCCCGGCTGCCGATGGCTGCTTTCTCATTGTGTCCTCACATGGCAGAGTGAGCTGAGAGCTCTGATCCCTTCTTGTACAAGGACACTAATCCCATCCTGGGGCTCCACTCTCATGACTTCATCTAAATTGAATCGCCTCCCAAATGCCTCACTTCCCAGTGCCGCCACTTTGGGGGTTAGGGTTTGAACACTTGAATTTTGGGAGGACACAAACTTTCAGTCCATAACGATGATTGAGGTTTATTTGTAGGGAAAGTGCTATTCATGAGGAATAACTAAAATGCATAAAAGAAAGTTGAATGTTGGAAGAGTAAGCTCGAACAGATCTAACAGCTAATATCAATGTTAGCTCAGCCACAAGTGAGCTTCTAGAGCTGTATCATCTTTGTAGGTTTGAAGGGTTTAGTCAAGGTGCCTCAAGTGTCCCCTGAGCAGTGGCAAATGACAACTCTTTTTCCTCTTGGAAATTTGGCCACGCACAAGTCCTTCCATATAGTGCTCTTGCTGCTCTGATGCTTCCTGTCCACAGGTGACTCACCTCACTGGGCAGATGCTCCCTACACCCCTACTCCTAGGGTAGCCCCTGCAAGGAAAGCTGAATCATTCCTTCCTTCCTTTTCTCTTTGTTTCAAAACTGGATGTGAGAATATCAAAGTTCAGACTCCAGGAGATTCTGCTTGTGGACTCAGTCCCTATCAGAAAACACCTAAAAGCAGAAATGTTGATAATGCCATGTGGTAAAGGTGAGACATACACAACAGAGAGAATATGACAATGTGAACAAGTGGTAAGAATATGCCCATGTTAGTTATGAGAATGTGAACATATGATTATTTCCTTGAAAGTTACTGTTGGGATCTGGTCATGTCTATGAGCTTATGCCTATCCAATGCTGGGTATAGAGCAGGGACACATTTTGTTGTGCTGTTGCATTTGTTGTTTCTGACTAGATGATTAAAGCAATTGACCAAGGTACTATTTTGAGTAATAATAAAATCCATGTGCACAGAGCATATTCATAAAGTTGGACAGAACAAGAAGACAATTAATCAATTAGTACCCATTTTACATCCAGCACTGTTGGGCAAAAACCAACAGTGTGCAAAAAACTCACAGTATTCAATTACTAAAGAATAACAAGAAAACACAAGTGGCTTCTATTTGGCCTAAACATCATATTACTTTCTGGTGGGTTAGTCAAATATTGTAAATTCTTTTCACTAACATCTTCTGGAACACATTGTACTTCTTACATTTAATAATGGCAAGACTTTTCACTAAAGGGTTTACATTAGTTTTCTGCCACACAATAGACAATTCCGAAAACAGCCTATAATTCCAATCCATTAGGCTAATAGATTACAGCTGCTATGAGCAGTGGGCATGTTATTTTTTGATAATGAAGTCTAGTAACACATAGAAAAAAAGTCAAATAAACTGAAAAATGACTATATAGCTCACATAAATGGTTATCTTTTTTCATAGAAGTCTAGTATTTTTTTCTGTAAAATCCTATTAATTATGCATAGCTAACAGAACTTTTAGAATGTTACCTTTTAAAACATATGCGTAATTGCATTATAAAATATTCAAGAAAGTCACTAGAGTATGAGATTTTTTTTAGAAGTCATGTTTAATCAATACTTTTATTTCCTTCCTTTCAATTTCTACTTTTATAAATCTATTAGAATTACTCATCTTTGCTTGTTTATTACTCCATTTGTCATTATAGATTTTGTTTCCCCAAAGATGTCATGCTACCAAACTGTTGTAGCTTTCTTAATAGAGCCCACCTGCTTACAGGAAGAGTGAAACATGATATCAGAGCAGGGCTGCTGAAGTCAATTATTTTAACTTCTCTGAGTCCTTAGTACCATTTCAAGGCAAGCAAAATACATTTTCCTTAAATCCATTTCTTGGAGTTAAAAAAAAAGGACAAGTTATATGTTTTGCATTATACCTTTTATGATCCCCAAACTGAAATTCCCTCCCTTGGGTGAAGAATGAGCAGGAAATGAAGAATCTAAAACCCACCAGTTTACCCTCAGTGGGCTTTCCCATTAAGAAAAAAACTCAAATTTACAGTAAATTTTAGATTTACTTGTTAAAAATTGATCTTCTTACAATAAATAGACTTCCTTTTTCTATAAAATTTAGTGTCACCCTAATTGCTAAACTTGATTGTATGATATCAGAAAACTGAACGTGTCTTCATCTTCTTCATTTTCACTAAATTCTATAAATTATCTCCATTGTTTATTCAGAGATTTCTTTCTAAAGAGATATTCCTCAATATCAATCAATATCAACATATATTTGTACTGTGTTACAGGGAAATGGACTACTTTGGATAGATAGATGATGATAGATGATAGATAGATAGATAGATAGATAGACAGAAGCAGAGAGAAAGAGGCAGGGGTGTGGAATGGAAGGGGGAAGGGAAATCAGGGAAGAAAAGAGAATGAAAGAGGAACAAAGACAAGAAAGAAGAGAAGGGGAGGAGAGAAGAGAGGAAGATGGGTCCAGACCCTGAGATGCAGAACATATTTACATATACATACTTCCTAGAGATTCACACACACACACACACACACACACACACACACACACAATTCCTTCAGCAGAGGAATGATGTGAGGAAATAGGGTGAATAATTAAGTCTAATTTAGGAATAGAGCATTAGCAACAGCTACCTTCATTAACAAATGGAAGTGGGAGGGCGAGGTGGGGGAATTTGGAAGACAGATGTTTTTATCTGTGAAGTGCCCAGAAGACCCACCCCAGCAACTTAGAAACATGAATTTATGGTGACGTGATGGCTCCAAGGCAGTCCCCTGAAGAGAAGCTTTTGGATATCTGAGTCCTGGGAGAAGAAAGAAAGCCCATAACAGAAATGTGTCCTCCATCATCACATGAGATGGGCGATGCTGACAGAGGTATGCCAATGATAGGAAAGGTTTCTAGAAGATGTTTCTTGGCAACAGTAAACCAGTTTCCTTCTTCAGACAGTGGCAGTATGGCACTGAATACCAGGGGTGGACTTGAACGATGTTAAGCATCTTTTAATGTGTTCAATGGCTACTTATACATTCTTCTTTGATAAAATATCTATTCAAATCTTTTACATATCATAAAATTAGCCATTTCAAGGGTACATTTCAATGGTTTTTCAGTATATTCACAGTTGTGTAGCCATCACCACTATCTAATTTTAGATTATTTCTGTCATTTTAGAAAGAAACCCACTAGGGGAACCTCTCTAATTCTCTCCCGCCAGCCCTAACAACCGCTAACATACATTCTGTCTCTATGAACTTGCCTATTTGGGATATTTCAAATGAATGATATTTCATACAACATGTGGCTTATAGTGACTGACGTCTTTCACTTAACATAAAGTTTTCAAGTTTCATCTATGTGCTGGCCTGTGCCATTATTTCATTTATTGATAAATAATACTCTGTTGTATAGATATACCACATGTTGTTTATCTACTCATTTCTTTTAGGCATAATCCTAAGGAACCAAGTTCCTGAGTCACATGGTAACTCTAAATCTGTGTTTTTGAAGAACTCCCAAATAATTTTCCAAAGTGGGTGAATAATTTTATACTCCCACTGATGATAAATGAGGTATTTTTCTCCACAGACTCAACACTTGTTATAGCCTTTAAAAAAACACTAATTTAGTTACTTTGAGAGAAAGAGAGAGAAAGCACTAGCATGAGTGGAGGAGAAGCAGAGAGAGAGGAAGAGAGACAATCCCAAGAAAAGGCCTCAATTTCGCAAACCATGAGATCATGACCTGAACCGAAATCAAGAGTCGGATGCTTACCTGACTGAGCCAGCCAGGTGCCCCTGTTGCTGCCTTAAAAAAAAAATTAGCTACCTTAGTGGATAAAAGTAGTATTTTATTATATTTTTGATTTGCATTTCCCTCAAGATTAATGACGTTGAGCATTTTTTTCCAGGTGATTACTAGCCTTTTTGTTATTTTCCTTGGAATGATGAATAGTGAATACCTATTCATCACCATCATCATCATTTAATTGTTAAGTAATGAGTTCTTTATGTTCTGGATATTAGACTATAACCAAAAAGGATGTTGAATAATATCAAGTGCTTCATCTATATTTATTAAGATTGCTATTTCATTTTTTTCTTTATTCTATTAGTATGGTGTATGCTTTGTTTTGAATTGAATAAGCCTTTCTACATGATAGTCATTTCTTATATACTGCTTATCTGAAAATCAAAGAAGATGAACCTGGGGAAAATACCTTCAAATTTGGCAGAAAAGTGTTTGCCATTTAGTTTGCTATTGTTATTTTTATACAGGATTGCACCAGGATAATATATTTTTTGTTCAACCAAATAATATTGATTGGACATTGGAAATCTAAAGGTATAGCATTTCTGTCAGTGTTCTCACAATGATTAAAGAAGAAAAGCAACAATTGTAGTACAGTTTTTGTTATTTAAATGTGACTTGAACATCATGTATCCAAATATGCTTTCTGAAGATTCCAGCTGAAAAATTGTATAAGCAAATCTTATACAATCTCTTTTATTTTTTGTTTGTTCATAAAGAACAACCTATAATCACTTGTAATACTAAGAAAAATCCAAGAAAATAGAACTAATAGATAATATATACAGATACCCTGTTATCCCAAAGTAGATTGTTCCTAGGAAAACTTTTGCAAGCCCAAATGACCTTAATTTTTTTTAATGTTTATTAATTTTTGACAGACAGAGAGAGACAAGGCATGAGCCGGGAAGGGGCAGAGAGAGAGGGAGACACAGAATCTGAAACAGGCTCCAGGCTCTGAGCTGTCAGCACAGAGCCCAACAGGGGGCTCAAACTCACAGACCGCGAGATCATGACCTGAGCTGAAGTCGGGTGCTCAACCGACTGAACCATCCAGGCGCCCCAAGCCCAAGTGACCTTAAAGCAAAGAAGCAATCACCATTAATTCATATGGAGACATTTTTGAGCATTCTCAGACTCAGAAAATAATCTCTCTTAGGCTGTTCTGATTCTTTAGGACTCATATTGTTGATAGGTGTACAAAATAAATCGAGATAAAGCACAGATGCTCACAAACACAGTTCAGATCTCTGAAAGCCTGATGCTGAAATGCAGAGTGTGTATCCAGGGAAAGAGTTTGGTGGGGCTGCACTCACTGCTTGGGATGTTCTGCCTCTGTAATGGCTCATTGCAAATAAATGCCAAAATGCATTTTTTATAAAAGGGAAAATTATTTTTGTGTTTTTGTTTGCTTGTTTGTTTTTGCTTAGTAAAACCAGAAACTAATGATTGTCTTTTGTAAAAATGAACTGGCCTAGGGCAGACTTTTGAAAATCAGGGAATATACTGTATCTTATTCCATGGTATCCTTTTATCCAAGTAACTCAATTATAAACCAGAGCAAAGTATCTAAGCTCTCATATGAATGCATGTAAGTATCTAAGTTTTTCTTATATGAATGTTGAAGCAGTTTGGGTTCTTAGCAGCTGCCATGATGGACTAGAACGAGAAGAAAGAGAAACCTTAAGAATAATAAAGGGGAGGGGGGCAGGAGTTGCTAGGGAGAGACTTCAGACAAGAAAGCAAGTCTTGCAGAGAAAAACATGTGAAACAAGGACGATAACAAGGAAGATTAAGTAAAAAGAGACTCTGACTGAAGAACAGCTTGGAAAATGTCTCAGGCATCATATGGGAAACTCTAGAGCAAACGCTGGGTAGGAATCACCCAGATTTAGTGTACATTTCATACTCAACCATTGGCTGGGAATACATTAAATGCAAAACTGCCTATCTGATAAAAGATAATATAGAAGGAAATCTATGTGATGTTGTGTTTGGTGATGAGTGTTTATATACAAACCCCAAAAGCACAATGCATGATAGAAAAAAAACGATAAATTGGACTTCATTTAAATTTAAAACTTCTGTTCTGTAAAAGACACTATGAGAGAAATAAAAGACAAGTCACAGACTTGAAGAACCTATTTTCAGAATACACATCTGATTAAGTACTTATGTAGAAAACCTACAAAGAATTCAGTATTCGTCAATAAGTAAACAAAATTGTATTGTTTACAATAAGTAAACAAAACAAAATAAAACCAATTAAAAATGGGCAAAATATATAAACAGACATCTCACAAAAACTCAGAAGCCAAGTATGTATATAGGAGAATGTGCAACGTTATTTATCATTAGCAAATTACAAATGGAAACAACTGATACCACCATATTTACATTAAATAAATAAAATCTAGAAAGAATTCAGACACTAGCAAATGCTGGTGAGGATTTGGAGCAACAGGAACTCTCATTCATTGTTGGTTGGGCTACAAAATAATACAACCACTTTTTAAGACAGCGTGGGAGTTTCTCACAAAACTAAACATAGTTTTACTATATGATTCACAAATGGTGCTCTTACCTAGGATCATACAAATATTTGCATGTGAATGCCTAAGAGAACTTTGTTTATAATTGCCCCAATCTAGAATAAACCAAGATGTCTTTGTATATGTGAATGGATAAAATGGACATATATACCAAGCATATTTTCAACAACAAAAAGAAATGATCTATCGCTTTATGAAAAGACATGGTGAACCTTAAATACATATTGCTAACGAATGATGCCAACCTGAAAATGCTATATATTGTGGTACAATGTAGTTGTATGTCACTAAGGAAAAAACTGAATTATTGACACAGTGAAAGGATCAGGGGTTGCCTCAGGTTCAGTGGAAGGGGTAGGGGTGAATAGATGAAATGGGTAATATTTTAAGGTGCTAAAACTGCTCTGTAAGATACCACAACGATGGATATAGGTGTTATGTATTTTTCAAATTCATAGAATTTTATACCATAGTGAACCTTACTGTATACAAATTAAAAATCATTTATGATCTGAGGAGATCCCAGAAAAGAATGCAGACTGTGTCAAGACACTCTAGCTTTATTAAAAATATATTAAATAATCTCACAAAAGGTGGAGGAAAAGGTGCTGACCAAAGTAGCTTTGTAACTGAGTAGAGTCTGTAAGACTGAAGGCAAAATTACCTGCAAATAAGCATTCTGCAACTCCCCCAGAGGTAAGGTTTACAATTCCAAGGCTGCTACATGTGTCTACAGGAATTAAACAATTAAGATAGTGAAGAGCAGATGGTGGGAGCCAGGTTTTTCACCGCTGGAGTGAGATTTTGCAAAATAAGCAATGAGAAGAGGCTGGAATGCTCTACGAGTAATGGATTAGAGTTGTAGACATAAGCGAGGACTCATGTTTAGTTTAATGTAGACATATGTGTTTACACATAGAAACATTTCTGGATATGTGAACATACAAGGGTTGGTATGCACACATGTATTTCATTTCTCTGTTAGCTGAGAATGTGTGAAAAGAATGGCACCCTAATAACGCTAAGCATACCTGGGGTCCAGATCATAATTTTCGATACCATTATCTGATAAAAGCAACCACTGCTCCTCAGAGAAATGGCAGATGCTAAGACTAAGGCAGGAAATTTACAAATTAAACCCCAAACATCTTGTTGTACCTAAAGAAGAGAAATGCTTTTAAAAATTTCACATTGATGTGTTTGGGAGAGGGGTGATCAGAGCCAAGTGAATTTCTAGCAGCCAAAACTGGAACAATTTGAGCAATAAAATAAAAAAAAAGTGGTACTGGATCACAACCTAAATTATAAAATAAACATCCATTTATACCAATATGAATGACTGAATAAATAAATGAATGGGAAAGAAGATGAAAAAAATAAATCTCTCATTAGTAGAAGTCCATAGAACATACTCAGCCAACAAGGAAGGGAAGCAGAACTGCTCTTTCTTAAGTGTAGATTGTGCATTGTGACTTTCATCTGAAGAGTATAGTACAAAAAGGTGGGGGAAAGAAGAATAGCTTCCTAGTGGAGAAATCTAAAACCTCTATTTCAGCTTGGTGACCAAGGTCAACATCAGCAGTCCTAAATTTTGTTGATAGTAATAAAAATGTCACTTTACTTCTATGATCTTCCTCCCCATGCCCATAATCTCAGTGTAATCCATGAGAAGACCATTAGACAAATCCCAATGAGGAGCATCCTATTGTATATGTAACCCATATTGTTCAAAAGCCTCAAGGTCATCAGAAACAAAATTGAAAAACTGTCACATCCAGAGGAGCCTATGGAAGCAAGACAAGCAAATGTACTATAATATCCTGGAATGGACCCTGGAATAGGAAAAAAAAAAGGCATGATATAAAAACTATGTAAATCTTAATATACTGGGGACTTTATTAAATAATAACGTATATTAAATATTAAGGTATCAATATAAGTTCATTAATTTTAACAAATACGCCATACTAGTGTAAGTTGTAATAGGAGGGGAAACTGTCTACAGGGAAGGGTATATGAGAAGTCTATAGTATCTTCTTAACTTTTCTGTAAATCTAAAAGTGTTCCAAAAATAAAGTCCTTTTGAAAAAAATCTGTAGCTATAGTTGTATGTATTTAAATTCTCAGCCACTATAATATAGAATTCAGAAGGAATGTGTTTGAAAATGTGACTAATGGCTAAATATAGACAAAAAAACACACATATAAAAGGGAAAAACTTCAATTTAATGGTAAATAAGAGTCACTTTTTTTCCCTGTTGCTTACATAATAGAAGGAATTGGAGATATTCCAAATAAATTATACCCTTGGGCTTTAAATAAATCAGGTGGTTTTACTTCCTTATCGTGAACACAGTGTATAACACAGGAAGAGATATTGTTATAAACGAAGGCCAGGTGACTAATGCTATCTACGCTGGAAAGATATGGTTTTGGACATCGCAGAATAGTTGCATAGATCTACCCACCCATCATTTTATTAAGCCTCCAACTCTACAAAGGGAGAAAGGCAGGTGTTATGGTACCTGCTTTTTATTTTGAAAACAAAAATAAAATGATTCTTGGATGACAAAGTGGTATTTCTCCACACATATTCCCAATACACAAAGATGGGGACAAATCCCAAGACCTGGCAATCTTGTAGTTAAAGCAATCTTGCAGCAGTCATTGTAGAGTTTGAGCTGCTGTCGCAGCACCAGAATGGGTATGATCATGTCTTAGGAGTGAGTAGAGAGTAAACGTGGCTAATTCTCTATTTTCCAACACCTCCAATCTCTCTCGTGTCACATAGAAACAGTGCAGTAGAGAGCAACCAACCCACCATGATTGTTTCTTGAGGTATGTCCTCTCATCTTTATCACAAAGATAGGGGATTTCTTCCGACCATGATACTACATGATTTGCTATTTTGAGGTAGAGGAAGAGACAGTTGAAAAGGAGTTATGAAATGGAGATTGTGACATTTGCTGTAGGAGGAATGATCTTACACAGAAGCCAGGTGCTGACTATCACACCGTTCAGACAGATGGAAGTCCCGAGGTAGAGTCCTTATTTTTTCTCTATTTGAAAAATTAGCTTAAATAATTCAAGCTTTTTTTTTATTCCCTTCCAGATTTGTGCTTTGTACAAAATTAAGTATTAGAAAACTTTTCCTACTGGGTAAAATGCAATCCTGTGTGTATGGATTTCCTTTCAACTCACTGCAATTGTTGTAGCCATTTCAAGTGTTTATGACACCGTAATGACCATTTAACATGACCAAATGATAATAAGAATCCCATGCAACTGTAATTATAGAGATTTACACCAATAACAGGATAAACATTTGTTTCAGAAGAATTTCCTAAAATTGACTTTCTATATATCTTCCAGACAGCATTGATGCTGCACCAATAATATTATTTTTCCCTAGACATTCAGCCTATTTGCCTAGAACTGTATTGTGAGCCCTTCTATTAGACGTTTTATTGGAGGGGTCTTTGCACGTTATTCCCCAAATTACTCATTAAAGTGCTACATGATCACCTATTTTGTTAGCTTCTGCGTATATTCCCTATAGTTATAGCCTGGGAAAAGGTAGAAAAAGTAAAAATGTTACATAGTTGTGGTTCATAGATTTTTTTGTAAAAAATTGTAATGTTTATTTATTGAGAGAGAGAGAGAGAGAGAGAGAGAGAGAGAGAGAGAGACAGAAAATAGGAGAGGGGCAGAGAGAGAGAGGGAGGCACAGAATCCAAAGCAGGCTCCAGTCTCTGAGCCGGTTAGCACAGAGCCTGACACGGAGCTCGAACTCACGAACCGGGATATCATGACCTGAGCCGAAGTAAGATGCTTAACCAACTGAGTCACCGAGGCTCCCTGTGGTTCATAGATCTTGATGATACGAACTGAGAGTTCAGTACCAGAAGAAAACTTTGATTCATCTAATTTAACTGATGTGGCCAAATGAAACTCAAGGTAATTTCTTAGATCATTCCTTCACTAATTCTATCAAAGATGAGATTTGGAAACCTGACAACCTGTACATAGTCCTAACTCTTACCAGGGAAAGATGAGAAAAAGCCATGGTAATAAATGCCCTGTTAGCGAGAATGCAATGTGATCGCAAACAGCCTGTGAGATGTAACATGGTCACAGCTCTTCTGACAGAATGGGCGCCTGTTAAAACTTGGTCAAAAAATTATTTTATGGGAGAATTACGTTCTTAGACTTTATGGAACCTTCCACCCTAACCCAAGTGAAAACTCAGGTTTCTAGGATATTAAAAGTCCTGATTTTCTGTATACCTCCTAGCATGACCTCTCTTTTCCCCTTCTGGTTTCTAGTTTCCAGTGATGCTATTTGAAGATAATTTATTATTTCCTTCCATTCTGCTCTCATGGCGTGGCAAAGCATTGTTTTTTCTTCCGTGGTCATCATCGAGCTCTGTTTCCAAAAAAGTGTAAAATGTATAATTTAATTAGATTTTTTATTTGTATGACTCTCCTCCGTCTCAGTTTCTTGTCTCTTTCACGTTTATACCCGCTCATTGTTAATACCACAACCGGATTTACGCTGATGAGGCGTCTCCTCACCACCACTACCATTTCAGTAGTTTGCTCGAATTTAATGTTCGGAGCCTTCAAGTGAAGAATTCCTTGTTGTCTTCTTGAAACATTTTTAAATATTAGAAAATCTCTTTGATAATTTAAAACATTCTTTATAAATATTGACGAGGGATGTTGCCTATTACTGATTCATTCTTTTCTTTATAGAATACATATTTTAGGGGAGCCTGGATGGCTCTGTCTGTTGAGCATCAGCCTCTTGATTTTGGTTCAGGTCATGATCTCACGGTGGATGGGATCAAGCCCTGCATTGGGCTCAAGCTGAAAGTGCAGAGCCTGCTTGGGATTCTCTCTCTCTCTGCCCTTTCCTGGCTTGTGCACGTGCCTCCCCCCCCCGCCCCTCCCCCATTCTCGTAAGAAATAAGTAAATAAATAAATAAACAAACATTTTTTTTAAAAATACATATTTTAAGAGTTGAAAAAAGAAGTATCTTTTACACTACATATTTTCCTGTTTATTTTAACAATAAGAGAACCCTAACCATTTTTGCTTTACATGGCCTGAGACTAAATTATTTGTTTTTTCAAGATGCTCCATAATAAATTTTTAGAACAACACCAAGATAAGGAAGGAAATTGTGGTTGAGTATCAAACCGAACACACACACACACACACACACACACACACACACACACTCCATCAAAGTTTGGCAAAACCATCTGGCAAAAACTTGATGTTCCCTACTGATCATTTCAGTTTTCACATCCATGTTGCAGTTGGGGAGTATTAACTTAAAATAACATGAAGTCCAAGTTGGTGCATTTTTGATAAGTCTTGGGCTAAGTGAACAGCCAGTTGGAGGATGTCTACTTTTCCAAAAATTTGTTTCTATGCGATGAGATATTCCTGTGAGACACGAATATACAATTTTTGAGGTAACCCTAAAAAGTACTGAATGATTTTCATATTAATTAAAGAAGGCTTACTGAATAGAATAAGTATTTTCAAATTAAATAATTACATCATGCTTTTTCAGTGTGAGAAAACATGAGTAAAATGTAAGTATGGAAATGAGAATTTAAATTAATGATTTTAGTCATCTCCCATATATAAAATGCTGTACTCTATGCCAAGTTGTTTCAAGAAATTAACTTAGCAGAAAAATCAAATCAATATCTTTTTGGATAGCTCTGTTTAGATTTTGATGGGAAATTGTGTGTATATGTGTCACTGAGCCTTGCATATTGTCCTTAGTTGCTTGTTTTTTCTTTATATCATAACTTGTTAAAGAGGATTAATATTAGACTCCCTAATAACTATTTTGCAGGGCACCTGGGTGGCTCAGTTGGTTAAGCCTCTGACTTCAGCTCAGGTCATGATCTTGCAGTTCTTAAGCCCAAGCCCCACATCAAGTTCTGTGCTGACAGCTCAGAGCTTGGATCCCACTTCAGATTCTGTGTCTCCCCCTCTCTCTGTTCCTCCCCCACTGCACTCTGTCTCGCTGTCTCTCTTTCAAAAATAAAGAATAAAAAATTTAAAAAAAAGAATAACTACTTTTCAATGTAAAACATGAAGCATACCAAGAAATGATAAAGGGGCATATTAATTAAATTTTAGAATAAATTATTAAAGAATTTTAATTTAATTCAAATCAAACAACAGAATTAGTTTTATGACGCAGTGGAAAATAAACCATGCACAGAGCCTGATTCCATTATTGCAAAAAGAGTCTCTAATTATGTACATAATTACATATTTACAGATACATATTTTTAAAGGGTCATAGAACTTCACATTGCATACTAAAAATTGATATGTATTTTTAATGGAATTTATGTCATTTTTTTCTCTTTTCTTATCTAGATATTTCATGTTTTCCTCAATCAGCTAGTATGACTTGTAGGATACAGAAATACTGAAGGCAACATCCATTTACTTACCATTCTTAAATCACTATGCGCCTCTTAGCAACACTGTTTAATGTTAATCTGCCTTGTGGTAATGATTTTGTAGTCCCTCTGCATCAAGAAGAAAAGAGTTTTCAGTTCAATCACACCACCATAAATTTAAGGGTTATTTGGAAGGCTAAATTTGTATAGATAACACATACATAGATATATTAGCAATTCTAAGAGCATGCATCATTGCCCTACATGACTCAGAACTTGCTTCTAAGCAAAATAATTCTGTTTTGGAAGAGAAATTCGATGGCATTTTATTCAAAATGGTAGGCTAAGTCAGAGAAAGACAAATGTCATACCGTTCCAATCATATGTGGAGTTTAAGAAACAAAACAAAGGAATAAAGAGGAAAAAAAGACAAACCCAGAAACAGACTCTTAGCTGTAGAGAAGGAAAAGATGGTTACCAGAGGGATGTGGGTAGGGAGATAGGTGAAATAGATCAAGGGCATTAAGAATGCACTTATCCTGATGGGCCCTGGGTGATAGATATATGGAATTGGTGAGTTGCTATATTACACACATAAAATGAATGTAACAGTGTATGTTAACCACACTGGATTTTAAATAAATAAATAAATAAATAAATAAATAAATAAATAAATAGATAGATAGATAAATACATAAATAAATGACATGCTATGCCATAAATGACTCTTGAAATACAAATCTTTAATTCCATCTTCGTTTTCTACTACCGCAAACTTAACATGAATTTATTATTTCATTGTTCTGTAGATCCGAAGCCTGGTGGAGGCTTTACGGGATAAATATCAATGTACAGGCAGATTGTGTTCCTTTCTGCAGTCTCCAGGAAAGAATTTGAGTCCTCATTTATTTAGCTTGTTGAAAGAATTCAGTTCCTCATGGTTTTAGGTCCCAGTTTCCCTGGTGGCTTTCAGAGGCCCACCGACATTCTTCAGCTTAAGGCTGGTTTATAGGCCCACTTACTCAATCTTCAAAGCCAACAAGGCAGGTCCAATCTGTCTCTTCTGCTGATGTATTTCTCTGATATTTCCTCTTTCCTCTCTACTTTTAAAGTCTCATGCACATACATTGGGCCTACCTGCACAATCCAAAATAACATCTCCATTTCGAGGTTCATAACTTCAACCACATCTGCAAAATTTTTTTCTGGGGATTCGGATGTGCACTTCCTTGTGGAAGCATTATTCAGCACATCATAAACACACACACGTGTGTATATATATTCGTATGTATATATATTTCTAGAATATGATTTCTCACTTTTACATGGAATAAGAGAAAATGATTAAAATTTCATATAAGTAAGTCAATACGAGGAACCCTTTTCATTTGATATCTTAAGATCAAACTTTAGTGACAGATAACATAAAAATTTATACGAGGTAGAGATTGTTACTTTTATCAATGGTAAAATTGACTAACAAATTATTATAAAATAATATGGTAATCTTATTGACTAAATTTCAGGGAAATTGCTTTTTACAAGTAAATCAGATAAAAGATGACACAGATATCATTTCACACAGAACAGGTAATGGAAATGGATCATTGTGGTCTCTTGAGCTTTAGAAGTTAGTATTGAAAAAAAATGGTACCATTTGAAAACAAAGAGATAAACAAAACAACTGAAAAACTGATAGGTATCCAGAGAAGATATAAAGGTTAGTTGGAGTTATAGGAGAAAAGAAAAAAGAGATAGAGATTCTGAAAGAAGTATATAAAGTATGTATTCTGAAATCAGTAAGGATTATTAATGAATTTAAAAAGTATATATACATACTTTTTAATTTGTAAATGCTTATTTATATAAGAGAGAGAGAGAAAGAGAGAGAGGCAGAGTGTGAGCAGGAGAGGATCAGACAGAGAGGGGGACACAGAATCCAAAGAAGGCTCCAGGCTCTGAGCTATCAGCACAGAGCCTGATGCAGGGTTCGAACCCACAAACTGTGAGACCATGACCTGAGCCGAAGTTGGACACTTAACTGACCTAACCACCCCTATATATGTATTTTTTGAAGTTTATTTTATTTTGAGTGAGAGAGAAAGAAGGGGAGAAGCAGGGAGAGAGAGAGAGAGAGAGAGAGAGAGAGAGAGAGAGAGAATACCAAGCAGGCTCCATGATGTCAGCATGGGACCCGACATGGAACTTGATCCCATAAACTGTCAGATCATGACCTGAGCTAAAACCAAGAGTCAGGTACTTAACAGCCTGAACCACCCAGGCACCCCTAATAGAGTATATTTTTAAATAGAATCATATACTAAACCATTGAATTACCATTAATTAAGCATATGCAGAAATCTATATATATATGCATATTTGTATATATTTAATACATATTTTAATGTGTGGAAAATACCTATGAAAACCACATAAACATGTGAATACATACTAAATATTGACACTGTAATTGCTAATAACATGTTCGCATTGGTTAAATTAAGTTAAAATTCTACATAAAGGATAATTTTCCAATGTTACTAGAAAGGTAACATATATTTATCCTTCACAACATCAAGGACATTGGGGATACTCTATGTCAAATGTGGTTATGAAAGTCAGTGATTTTAGTAAGAACTAAAGTGATATTTTCCAAACGAACATAAAAACACTTAACTCTTAAAACTTCAAGTCAACTCTCCTGATAAATTCCCTGTAAGAGATTTATACCTCAGAAATAAAGGTAAATTAGAAAATTTACATTTTAGGGGTGCCTGGGTGGCTCAGTTGGTTGGGTGTCTGACTTCAGCTCAGGTCATGATCTTGCAGTTTGTGGGTTCGAGCCCTGCATCAGACTCTGTGCTGACAGCTCGGAGCCTGGAGCCAGCTTCTGATTCTGTGTCTCCCTCTCTCTCTCTGCCCCTCCACCACCCATGCTCTCTCTCTCTCTCTCTCTCAAAATTAAATAAACATTAAAAAAAAAAAGTTTACTCTTTACTATTTTTTTTATCTTTTATCCTAAATTCCAGTGTAGATACCCCTGGTACTTTGAGCTAAACCAGATTGCTTTTCCTAAATTTCTTAAACTTCCTAATACCTAGAATAATTAATACTCTATGACTTCTGACCCATTGCCCAAATTGTCATCTCATATTTTATGTCACGATAGGAAAAAAGTCAATCCAATATACTCACAGCCACCAAGGGAAGGCAGGTGGAAAACGAGATTTCATAAGAATAGCATAACTTAACTGTTACTCATCTAAACAATAAGCAAACTGGACTCTCATTATTAATAATTGTGTTCCTCTTTTGCAGGAAGATCATAACACTATATGCTAAATATCAGTAAATATTTATTAATAAGGATTAATAAGGATTCAATCCTTTTAACACGCGATGATAAATCTGAGAGATCAATATGATGATTTCAGCTAATGAATGGAATAGATATACTTGTATAAATCAGTAGATGTTGTTTTTACCTTCTCTTTGTAAAAACATAGAGCCTAGTCATAACGAACCTAAAAAATCCTGATCGCTACTATTGTGGGCATGGCAACTCAAATAATGAATGACATAAACAAAACATTAATTTACATTAATTTAATGCATCACCTGTTTTGAGATTTCAAAACCTATTTTTTACCCTTTCAAAATAATTTTGACCCCCAAGTAATATTGATGACCAGTTTATCCCTGAAAATTTTAAGACATAATTTTGGGAATGTTTCAACTCTCGTGATAGACATATTTTATATATCTATATGGAGCAGAGCGGGATTTAAAACATTACATTGCAGCAGTGGTCATTTTACTAATAACATTAAACATAACTCATCTGTGAAAGCTACACTTAACAACCAATTTCTGTTGGAATCCTCTGAGAAAAAAGTTGATATAAATGATAAGTAAATCAACATAGCAAGACCCTATTAAAAAGGGCCTTGAGGGGTGCCTGGATGGATCAGTCAGTTAAGCATCCTACTTCGGCTCAGGTCACGATCTTACAGTTCGTGAGTTTGAGCCCCACCTCGGGCTCTTGTGCTGACAACTCAGAGCCTGGAACCTGCTTTGGATTCTGTGTCTCCCTCTCTCTCTGTCCCTCCCCTGCTCTCTCTCTCTCTCTCTTTTTAAAAAATAAGTTGAATATTAAAAGAAATGTTAAAAAGGGCCTTGATTCTGTCTCATAAAACAGTTACAAAATACAATTTGACTATATATTATATAAGATGACATTGTATTATACCTTATCCTAGAAAGGCTGCAAAAATTGAAAAGTTCATATTGTTAAATTCATATTGAAAGTGTTTTTTATTTAATGAATTTTCCTATTAAGATGCTAACATATATGATAATTTGTGAATTTTCAAATCTCTCGGTAGCCTGTGAAATCCTTAATAATAGGGATCATGTTTGATTATCTTTAAACTCAACACAGCTCAGTTCATAATAGGTGTTCAATAGATATTTGGTGAGTGAATAAACGGTGAATTTTTTAATATTGCATTTTTTATTTTTTTTGTATTTTTTTGAGAGACAAAGAGCGAGAAAGAGAGAGCACAAGATGGGGAGAGACAGAGGGAGAGGGAGAGAAAGAATCTTAAGCAGGCTCCACACTCAGGCTAGAGCCCTACCTTGGGCTCAATCTTACCTCCATGAGATCATGACCTGAGCCAGAATCAAGAGTCGGATGCTTCTCCGACTGATCCACCCAAGTGCCCCTTTGTGTTTTTTTAAATTTAATTGAGAAATTTATTCATTTATGAAAAAATATGTTTTTATTGAATGCTTATAATGTGCAACCATTTTTTGTAGGGCGTAATGATAACGAATGGAAACAATTTACACCTTTGAGAATAATTTAGAAAAGTACTTCAGCTAAGGATAATAGAATAAAGAAAGTGTTGACAAACATGAAATATATTGTAAGTAAAAGTGGCCCAGTTCAGGCAATGCCAAAAGAAAGGAAACATATTTTCAAGGGAATGACATTGGAAAAGCATTTTGTGATCTGGGCAATGAAGACCTTAAATGCTGATGAATTTAAATATTTTTGCTCTTGGCCTCAGGTAAAGGGGACTCTACAATTTTTTGTTAAAATAAAGAGGCCGTCAGATCTGTGTTTCAGGAAGCTTCATATGACAGTGAAATATAAAAACTATTGTAGAAACAGTGGAACCAGGGAGACACATAGAACAGTTCTTTTATTTCTACCTTAGTTATTGAGGCCTTCACAAGAATAGTGGACGTGGACATGAAGAGGAGAGAAGAAATATACAAAGATCATATCAATAGGACCTACAAGTAGATTAAATAAGAGAGACAAAGAAAAGGATAAATCGAACATGAGATTCACTTTCATATAAACAGGTAGATGTTAGACTTGATTTTGTGAATGTCTTTATTGTCAAACACTTTGGGTTGCAAAATACCACAAGGTGTTTCTTCAGTGCCATCGAACCTACTAGAAAAAGAACAAGAACAAAAAAGAGTAGAGTTGCTTCAGTTTATACATATTCTTTCCAGTTTTTTCTGGCTTTAGCAGCAAATGATCTGTCCACAGGGTTCAGAATTCACACAAAACAATGACTAACTAAAATGACCAAATAAGGCAGCCTGATCTTACCTGGGCTTCACTTCCATTTTTTGGCCACTGGAAGTCATTTTTGTATACATCACCAACTACTACTTTTTCTGAGAGCTACTTTCCATTTCTAAAATTATGTTTCATGTCATTTGTTATTTCATTTTCCTCTGTAGCTTTTTTTTTTTCATTTCCCATGGAATATCAGTATCTTTGTTACTGGTTTCTAAGAGATCATTTATGACTAAGGATGTTAACCATTCACCCTGCATTGCAAATGAAATACCATGTTTTCTTGCCAACATCTTACTGTGAAATTTGACTTTTTGGTTGTATAGGAGTTGTGTTTTGAAGTATAATGAAGTTCTGCCTTAAAAAATAAATATATTGGACGGTACATAAATTAAAGATCTGTGATAGGAATAATGTTATGTCTTACAACTTAAACGTATAATATCCATTTACTAATTTAGATTTTAAAAATCATTGAAGCAGAATCTCTTGTGTTATCTCTTGTGTTTGTACCTTGTGCTCGAAGTGCCTCTTTTCAGCATTACTGACTCTAATCATTGTTTATAAAGAAGCCGCTTTTTGTTCCTGTTATGTTACGTGTGTTACATTTATCAACCAATTAAAATATTTAAAGAAGTTGAACCAGAGGTCATGGATCCATATTTTTAACATGCATTTTCAGAAATCATTGCAATCAGTGGGAGGAATATCACTGATCGCTTTTTAGCCCTCTGGATGCAGAATTCTTCCCTTTAAATCTTGTAGTAAAGATACTATGACAATAAAATAGCATTTAAAAACTGCACTGAAGACTAAGGCATTGCAAGTAGAAATACATAAGCACAAAGGATAACACAGGATCTACTTTGTAAGACAGACAGGATCACAATCTGCATTTCATCTTAGCTCCAAAGCAGCCTCTATGTACCGTATCTACTTACTAGAACAAAAGCCTAAACACCTTAAAAATAATCTAATAAAGAAAAGGGAAAGAAGGAGGCAAGGGAGAAGAAAGCAGATGAGAAGGGAAATGAAAAGAAACTCATCCTTTCAATTTCAATTTCCTACAGGAAGCTTTGCATTCCACCAATGATTACCTCTGATTTGGGCCTTGCTCTTCAGGAAAGTGCTTTGAAACATCAATGCTCTATGATTTATTAATGAGACTGGTTTTTTAACAGGATGAGTTAAGAAAATTAAATTGCCATCATGTCCATTCCTCAAACACTGTCAAATAACCAACAAAGCAGACACTAGTTAGTTAAACTGGTAAGGACCAATTTTAATCAGTAATATACACTATTGTAATAGATAAGGGGATCCAATGTGAATTGAACTCAATTTTAGTTTAAAAAGAGGTGACTAGTTGTTTTAAAGGGAACATGAGGGAATGGGAAGGGGGAATGTATGAGACTTGAGCACAGTCAGAGAAGTGAAAGATTACAAAAAGTAGGAAAGGAAGGTTGGGCCATACAAAACTCATGTTGGTCTGCTAACTGGCTCTTAACAAAGTTAGGTTTCTACCATCCCAGAATCTGGTAGAAAGGGGCCCTATCTTTTTATTTTTTAATTTTTTTTCAATGTTTATTTATTTTTGGGACAGAGAGAGACAGAGCATGAACGGGGGAGGGGCAGAGAGAGAGGGAGACACAGAATCGGAAACAGGCTCCAGGCTCTGAGCCATCAGCCCAGAGCCTGACGCGGGGCTCGAACTCCCGGACCGCGAGATCGTGACCTGGCTGAAGTTGGACGCTTAACCGACTGTGCCACCCAGGCGCCCCAAGGGGCCCTATCTTTAAGTGTTGGCTGGAAGAAATAGTAAATGATTTTCGCAGACTTGAGTTTTCTCAGGCAGGCACTGTGAGGGAGACGAGAATCATCCCAGCGATACAGCCTACAGCTGTTGGAAAGTATGTTAGTGTTTATTCAGACATATGTAGGCCAAGGCTGAGGCCTAGTCCAAAAAAGGCCTCAGTGATGCTTGACTAGAGTTTGGTTAAAGAGAGAACCTTTGTTAATACAAGGAAATAAAGGAGAGGATTCAACACTATTTTTCTAAAGAAAACAGTAGATAAGCATTAACCCCTGACCCCCATGTCTACCTCCAAAGAGTTAAGAGAGATCAGTTAATTTTCTGGCTCACTGATGACTAATAAGCTGGCTGGGTCCATAGCTAGAAAGGATTGAAGCTAACAGAAGTCTGATGCCTTGAGTATCCTTGAGACAGGTAGTCTGGCAGACAGGTGAGTCAACTAGGAGTTGTGAAGACCTGGGCTGCCTACATGCAGGACGGCTGCTATGAAAAGAAGATACAAACTACACCACCCCCTAGAGAAAAATGGCCAAGATTCTTGTAGGCACATTTGGGGTCAGCAGAAAGCTGCTGGTAGCAAAGCCCATCTCTGACGCCTGTGGGGCACACTGACTAAAAATGCAAGTCAATGGCACAACAATGGCAAAAGAAGAGGCAGCAATGATGACGTTACCAATGGCTCAACTACGCCCCAACACAAGTCTTCTGTCACTGTGGGAGTCTGGGCTCCCACGTTTGGCGTTCTCACAATGCAGGATTCTATTTTCCTACAAACTCCCTTTAGTTCTAGGATTGGGGATAAAAACTTTGGCATTATTGAAATTTGCTATTTTGCTATTTTCCTTTTGCTAACTTTGCTAAACCCCAAATCCTTAGCACCTAGCCATATTTAAAATTCATCCATTTATCATGAGACAAATTGTGGTTATGTTTTAAAGGGAAGAGATAAAGAGAGAGACAGAGGTACAGATATGGACGCAGATACAGATACAGATATAGATGATATGGATGGATAACTAGCTAGGTAGCTAGACAGTAGATAGAGAGATACAAATTTTTTTCTTAGGTGGCTTTGCTAAATAAAAAGATTTTAATGTTATCAATTAAATGTCTACAGAGGGGAAAAAAAAAGATTCAAAGACTTCACTGTTGGATACATGTAGCTAAGTGGATGATGGCATGCCGGAGACCAGCTCCAGCAGTCAGGGTTCCTGATGGGATGGGTGGACGTCGGCGAAGGAAGTCACACTTCAGTTTCTGCACATCAGCTTTTATTGTAGGTAGCGAAGGAGTTATTTATCACTTGGGGACCGGAGTCTTAACAGGTGGGGGATAACTAATTCTACATGATAGGCATGAGGCAGGCATGAGTGTACCGACATATATAGTCTAACATGATTATTTTCAGGGAAAGGGGAAGGTACAAAGTTCACAGAAAGTTCCTCAAAGGTTATTTCCTCAGTTTACATAAGGTAGATACAATGAAAAGAAATCTTTAACAATGTCACAAACAGGGTCATTTATCTTATTACAATTCTTGTGTAAAGTTCACCAGGTTCTTAGGGTCATGATAACTTTTCTAAGAAGCTTTACAATGTTGTTGTGTTCATATTGACGCAGTCAGAGTTTTACAATTTATTTATACACATTAGGGTACAGGTTGTCTTCTAATCCATTGTACACTTCACAATGGCAACCTTTAGGATTAGTCATAAACTTAGGACACAATGCATTGCAATATCTTGGCCAGGGGCAACATCTAAACATATCTTTGACTAATTTCCAAGGAACTTTCCATGCAGTATATCTAGTACTAGTAAGATGACTTACAGAATAATATTTCTGATTATAAATGAACCCAATACAAGGTGATTGAAAACCCCCTTTCAATTTCCTCTGGCAAAGTCCCCTCATCCCATAATTAGTATAAGGACCCCAATCACTCCACATACACATCCTATCATTAGGATCTAGTAAATATTTTACATATGTCTCCAGTTTCCAGGCTTCCCCATAGGTGAAAAGGAGAATAGAGAGTAAAAGCAAAACTAGCAGCAGGCGGTTTGGCGACGGGTCACTGCCTTGCAGTGATTCCCAAGAGAGGACCTTTGTCCTCATGGCAGCGCAGAATGAGACTTCATTCGGCTGGTTCCTTCAATGGCACCTGTTCAACAGCCAAAAGAATAAACATGTACTTTGTGTAGAGTGGAAAAGGATAGGAGATCTTTAGGGGCATCTAGTCCAGTTTGTGCTGGATGTTGAATCCCCCATCTAATGACTTACCAGATGTGCACCTGAACCCCTTCAGTAATGCAGAAAATATTACAGCCTGCGGTCCTCCCTCTCCAGAGGAAGCCTGAAGTATCTTTGGATAGCTGTGACTGGTATAAAATTCCTCTTTACTTTTAGCCGAAATTATGCTCCCTATAATAGTTTCCACTTTTTCACTCCAACTTGAAACTGTGGGACCACAAGGAACAAATCAAATGCCTCTTGCACAGGAGAGCTCTTGGCCTATTTAAGGGGAACTCTCAAATTCCCCTTGAGTCTTCTACGGATTTAATACCTGCAATTCCTTTAAGGAGGCTTCATCTGTCATGCTGCTGATTCCCGTCACAAATGTGGCCTCCCTCAGCTCTGAAGGTCTTCCGCTTTGTCAATATCTTTCTCAGCGTCTGGTGCTTCCAGCTGAACACACGTAGACTCAACCAAACGACAAAGTGCTATTGTTTTCCTTGTTCTGTGTTCCTATCACATTTCTCATTCTATAAGCCTATCAGTGTAACCAAGGTGAAGAAGACTTTTCTTGGAAGTATGACTTACCATGACTCACGTTATTAATATAACTCATGGTTGCCTAGTATTGAATTTTCTGTCCACAAACTGCCAAGATTTGAGACCAATGGTGCTTCTCTTCCTCTATATTTGTGTAGTTATTCTGTTAAATACTTGCTTATTGCCTTGGTTTTGACCTAAGGACTTGTTTTAAAGCCAGTTAAATTTCATCATATAAACTTAGGCTCATCTGTCTAGCTCGTCAGAATACTTTTATTCCCTGACTTTGCACTTACTTCCTCTCCTATATTTCATAAATATACAATATGTTGCATTATTCTTGCCTCTCAGATTTCAATCACATCATTTAGCCAAAAACGCAAATCATAATAGTTCCTTATTGAAGGATTATTTTCAAGTATCAGTTATCTTGCATTTCTCTTCTCCATATTGCCAGTTAAGACTAAATAATAAAACTTATCCATTGGACTAGAAGCTTCATGATGTTGTGTTTTTGGGTTTCTGTTGTGTTTCCAGAATCTGGCAAAGTCAGCATGTGCTGAATGAGTGAATTAATGATATGACTTACACACTATGTTGCAAAGATGCATTGATATGGAAAAGCTGCTCATAAATAATTTCTGGTATACAGATTTTCTTCATGGAATATCTTCATAAAAACGTTGAGTCAGTTGATAAGTCAAAGAAGCAAATTGAAACATTCATAGATTAATTTATCTTAAATTTAACAAAACCCAGTTACATAAAATAATCTCTTTAAATTAAACAAAAAAAAACAGGGTGCCTGGGTGACTCAGTTGCTTAAGCATCTGACTTTGGCTTAGGTCATGATCTCATGATTCTTGAGTTCAAGTCCTGCATTGGGTGAGCTCAAGCCCTACTTTGAGTGGGTTCAAGCCCTGCTTCAGATGAGCCCCGCTGCTCTCTTTTCTCTCTCTCTCACTCACTCTTTCTGCCTCTGGTGGTATTCTCTCCCTTTCTCCCTCTCCTGATCCTTGCTCATTGCACCCTCTCTCTCTCTCTCTCTCTAGAAAAAAAAAAGAACAAATATTAATACATAATTTAGATATATAGATATAACTGGATTTGTAGGCAGAAGTTTTTCACCACCTCTAAAAATAGCTCTCTATTTTCTCTAATTACAAGGTTACTTTTGATTAAAACAGAGAAAGGAAAGGGCAAATTTAAGTCAATTAAATGGACATCATAAGCTGCTGTTCTAGAAAAAGTAGTCGGCATTAAAAAATGTTACTGAGATACAGAAAAATCCCCCTTCTCTTTTTTTTTTATCTCCCTAAAGGAACCAACATATAAGGGTTAGCATCTTCAGATGTGGCAAATCTATGACATAAAATCTATTGAAAGTGGGTCTGGATGCTGTCCCAAACTCCATGAGCCAGAAATTTATGGAAAATGGTGTTCATTTTCATCTTTTAACATCTTCTCCTAGGTCATTTGAAAACCAGAAAATAATAAGGCTTAATAAAAATTTTATGATTAAGAAAAGCTTTGCTGAATACAGCTTTAAAAAAGATTCATGATTTGCATGAAGGCGCATCCTTTATTTTAACCAAATTTCTCTATCACTATCAGAGCTTATATGTGAAAAGACATCTCAGGAAATTTTGTTTTTTACAAAACTGTTACGATTCATTATCATCTTGTTAATCAGACATATAAAAAAAAGAATCATTCAGGATAAACTTGCAAACTGATGGTGGTTTTGAATATTAATTACAGTCTTTACAGACCCAGGAACTGGCAGATGCCATCTTGTGAAAATCATGGCATCAGAGGGGCAAAATGCCACTTAACACTCCAATGACTTGACGTTACCATCACATAACACTCCAATGACTACATCTTCGACTTAACTAAAGCTACTGTAAGCCAACACTTAGGATAAATTCTCCCTCGTATGTTGAAGAAAATTGTCAAAGTCATTTCCTGGAGCATAAAAAAAACAAAATAGAAAGGATCTATCGCTTTGCCAATGGTGGTCACTTCAAAGTACCCATTGAATCAGAGTGGCAGATCTATGAGGGTATTCCTCAGACTTTGACTACCGCAAATGACATTTCTGGTTCTGTGACATGCTGACGGTGCTTTGGAGGCTTTTACTGGCACCTACATATGAAAATCGCATCATCGCATGCACAAGAGGGAAATACTTGCACCGCACTCACGGTTATTGCAAATATTCTCCGGAATACATGCGACACATCTACAGTTTACGCTAACTCTCCTTGCAAAGTACGCAAAGTTCATTTCGGCTCCGATGTGAACTGAAGAGTTAAACCACATGCACTAAACCGTGAATTATTTCCTCAAGTGTGTTTTGTTTACTCGCCCAGAGCCTTTGCAAAATCAATTCCCTGGCCGGTTATCAATTGACTGTCTCTCGGGTCCAAACGTACTCTGGGAATAAAGCTGGCCCACTAAACATTTTTCTTCCTTAGCCAGCTGGCACACCGTGAGCTTTATCAGTAGAGAATGGTGAACAGATTTTGCAAAAAGAAAGAGCTTTTCTTCCTGGTCCGAGATGTTCCTCTTGGCAGGCTCCAGCATGTCCCCAGTGTCCGGCTCTAGCAATGTGAAGGACTTCTTCGGCGCCGGGCCTTGCAACTTCTTCAGTGTAGGGTTCCTCCGGGTACAGAGAGGTCAGCAGCCCAGGGCCAAGAGCCTCACCTGGCAGCCCCGCCGGGTGGTTTTGTAGACAACTGGCTCCAGTGAGATACTCTCCGTGAACATGCCCTTGGCACTGTAGAGGGCATATTTCTGGCAAGTTCCACCAGTGTGGCCCCTCAGCTACTTCTCTATCACTGTGGCTTCCAGTGCTAGTGGAGAGATGAGGAATTTCCTTGCGTTCCCTGTCTTAAGGGGAGCTGCTGTCTGTTGCACCTTGTATTTCTTTGTTTTTAGAATTCTTTTGACTTCCGGGGCATCTGGGTGGTTCAGTCAGTTGAGCATCTGATTTCAGCTCAGGTCGTTATCTCGTGGTTCATGGGTTCGAGCCCTGCATGGGGATCACTGCTGTCAGTGCAGAGCCTCCTTTGGATCCCATGTGCCCCAACCTCTGCCCCTCACCCACCACACCACTTGCGTGTGCTCTCTCTCTCTCTCTCTCTCTCTCTCAAAAATAAATTAAAAACAAGAGTTCTTTTTACTTCTTACCTATTTCTCATTACTCCCATTCCCTGTTATAGTTGAGTTCCTTATATTAAATTCTCCTCAAATTGCTAAATAGTTTCCGTTTTCTCATTGGACCTGCTCATCTTTCTGAATTCAACTCAAAGGACCCATCCTCAAGAACGTTCTCTGACACTCAATCCTGGAAGAATTCAGATTTTCCTGTTCTGTTAGTTGATCTCAATGTACCATATATATATTTTTTTCTTTGTAGAACTTACCACAGTTATAATTTCACACATTTCTGTAATCCTGAGTAATGTATACCTCGGCTACTTACTTGCAAACTTCTATGAAGGACGAACAGTATCTCTATCTTTTCATCAACATATCCCTAGATCCAACAGCAAGTCTGGTACGCAGAGACACTGTAAATATTAGTAGAAGATTCAATCAGCCTTTTCAATGTGGTTCAGGATAAATGCTGGATGTTGGAAAATTGCTAAAAGTTTAATGGTTAAGAGCTTTTTTTAAAATGAGGTGAAATATTACCTCTGGCAATTAGAAGCAAAATTGCCTTGGGGCCCCTGGGTGGCTCAGTTGGTTAAGCATCTGACTTTGGTCCAGGTCACGATCTTGTGGTTCATGAGTTCAAGCTCCCCGTCAAGGCTCTGTGCTGACAGTTTAGAGCTTGGAGTCTGCTTTGGCTTCTGTGTCTCCCTTTCTCTCTGCTCCTCCCCTGTTCGCTCTCTTTCTCTCTCTCTCTCTTAAAAAAATAAATAAATAAGAAGAAGAAGTAAAATTGCCTCTGGAGACTGACCAAGAATGCAGCGTTCTACCTCTATGACCTGTAGTGTTTACAACCACCACATCATCTCTGGATTCCAAAATCTCTCCTGATGTATTACATCTTCATTTACACATCATTCATGCTTTTCTATATCCCACTGCCAACTACTGAAATAACGCACAAACTTGTCAATGTTCCAAAACACACTTGAGCTTGCAAGCACATTTGCTGATTTTTTTTTTCGATTAGTCAGAGAATAATGAGTAATCACATAATCTGGTTCTGATTTTCATAAACCCAGCAGTGATTTACCTTTTACTTCCTGGCCTCGTTTTGCCTTATTTTCTTTTCTTTCCTTTTAGTACTAGATTTCTTCAACTCCGGATGCGGGGCTCAAACTCACAAACCGTGAGATCGTGACCTGAGCTGAAGTCGGACGCTTAACCAACTCGGCCACTCAGGCGCCCCTCCTGAGATTTATTTATAAAAATGTTGTTAAGGCATTTCTTTTCTCAGCTGTTCTACAAGCTTTGGAGAAACATTTCTTTAATACCTACTGACTTCATGGTGAGCACTTTTGTTCTTAAGAATTTCCAAAGCTTTTTAATTTTGTAATTCAACTTACATATTTTTCATTTTCTCTAGAATTCACATATGTACTAAACATTTTTTAAATCAATAAAGCCACATTTTATTTATTTAATTTTTTTTAGTGTTTATTTATTTATTTATTTATTTATTTTTTAACATTTATTTTTGAGACAGAGAGAGAGAGCATGAACAGGGGAGGGTCAGAGAAAGAGGGAGACACAGAATCTGAAACAGGCTCCAGGCTCTGAGCTGTCAGCACAGAGCCCGACGTGGGGCTCAAACCCACAGACTGTGAGATCATGACCTGAGCCGAAGTCGGACGCTCAACCGACTGAGCCACCCAGGCGCCCCAGTGTTCATTTATTTTTGAGAGAGAGAGACAGAGACAGAGCATGAGCAGAAGAGGGGCAGAGAGAGACACACACACATAGAATCTGAAGCAGTCTCCAGGCTCTGAGCTGTCAGCACAGAGCCTGATGTGGGGCTCGAACTCAAGAACCATGAGATCATGACCTGAGCCAAAGTCAAATGCTTAACCGACTGAGCCACTCAGGCACCCCTAAAGCCATATTTTATAATAAATATTTCAATACTCTAATTCAGGGAAAGTCCCTGACAGTTATACTACATATAACCAATGTCTACTTAAAACTTTGACTCTCCTGTATTTGACCTCCATGCTAAATGCAAGTGCTTATAGTCATGTTGAGACCATCTATGGTCCTGCCCTCCTTTCATAAATCCAGTTCATCATTCCTAAGCTAAGCCTCTGTTGCTGAAACTCGGGGACATTGTACCCATACTTCACCATGTTGCTACTGTTATGAATAACTTACACGTTGCTTTACTTGTAACTGGAAAAGATTTCTGAGTAATTATCAAGTCCTATTTTTCTGATGACTGTTTTCATTTTCTAATTACTTCTTTTCTTAAAAAGCATTTTATTATACTAAGAACACAACATGAGATCTAGCCTCTTAATGAATTTTTAAATATATAATACAATTTGTTGGTCATGGATAAAATGTACTGTAGATTACTAAACATCCTGCTTAACTGAAATTTATGCTTGTTGATTAGTATCTCCCCATTTCCCCTACCCCTCATCCCCTGGTGACTACCATTCCACTCTTTGATTTTATGAACTTGACCACTTTAGATAGCTCATATAAGTGAAATTGTGCAGTATTTATCTTTCTGTGACTGTTTTTTTTCACTTATCATAAATGTCCTCAAGGTTCATCCACTTTTTCACATATTGCAGAATTCACTTCTTTTTAAAGGCTGAATAGTATTCCATTATATGTGTATACACCTTTTTTGTTATCCATTCATCTATCATGGACATTTAGGTTGTTCCCATGTCTTGTCTATAGTGAATAGTGCTGCTCTTTTAGTTACTTTATCTATTTATCATGTATTTTTTGTTTCCTGAAGTCAATATATATTACACTTTTGTTTATCTTTTATTTATACACTTTCAATTGAATGAAAAAAATGTTTTTTTTTTTAATTTTTTTTAACGTTTATTTATTTTTGAGACAGAGAGAGACAGAGCATGAATGGGGGCGGGTCAGAGAGAGGGAGACACAGAATCTGAAACAGGCTCCAGGCTCTGAGCTGTCAGCACAGAGCCCAACGCAGGGCTCGAATTCACAACCGCGAGGTAATGACCTAAGCCTAAGTTGGCCACTTAACCAACTGAGCCACCCAGGTGCCCCAAAACTGTGTTTTTTTTTTAATTACAATAATTATCATATTTAACTTCTTAAGTTCTCCATAATATTCTACTCTATCTTTCCTTCTGTCGGTACAAAACTTCTTGTGACAGTAAGTTTTAAAATTACAATTCCTCCTCCATAATAAAAATTCCTTGATTGACACTCCATACTCTAAACCATAATCTTGAGTTTTCAAGGTGTAATCTATATGAATCCTGAGTAGTTATTGGATTTACTACACAACTAGTAGCTGGCACATTAAAAGGACAGAAAAAAGAAAAAAAAAGAAAAGAAAAGAAAAGAAAAGAAAAGAAAGAAGAAAGAAACTATAAGGTAGGTCTAAAAAGTAAGTATGAAACAAATAAAATTTGTGATTAATGTCTAAACTTTCATATAAATTATATATAGCATCTGTAAGCAACCTTTGAACTATTCGAGGAGCTCTGTTGTATATTAGTTGAAATCAAAGGCTTTGGAATGAGACAGATGTGTATTTATGGTTGAAGTGTACTTTTCTTAATTATAAGGAAACCTGCATATTACTAAAGTAAAGACTAAAAACTCATCAGATACCAACCATTTCATTAGGTTTTCTCAGACTTTTCAAGGAAATATGGATTTGAATTTTAATCATGTCAACAAATGTGTTTTCTTTACTACTCTCTACATCAACAAATTTAAATATTTTTTAATGTTTATTTTTTTATTTTGAGAGGAAGAGAGGAAGCATGAGCAAGGGAAGGGCAGAGAAAGAGGGAGAGAGAGAATCTAGAACAGGGTTCTCATTGTCAGAGCAGAGCCTGATGCAGGGCTCAAACCCATGAACCATGAGATCATGATGTGAGCCAAAATCAAGAGTCAGATGCTTAATTGACTGAGGCACCCAAGTGCCCCATAGAATTTCTAAATTAAGATCTATGTCCTTGTGTTCTTAAGAGGGGTACGGTCACCTCCCCTGTAAAGATATTTATGAAAAAGATTTTTTTAATTATTATTTCTAACAACATTTTATAGAAATATATGCAATTTAGGATTTCTTTTTGTATTTGTCATGAAGGCATTTAAAATGTATTCTCATGGAGTGTCAATGAATGAGATGAGGTCATTACTATAGCATCAAAAAGAATAAAATACTTTGAAATAAACTTAACCAAGGAAGTGAAAGTCTCATGACACTGAAAATTATGTAACACTAATGAAAGGAATTTAAAAAGACAACTAATTGTAAAGACATCCAATATTCATGGGTTGAAAGATTTGATATTGTTAAAATGTCCATATGACCCTAAGCAATTTATAGATTCTATGCCATTCCCATCAAAATCTCAATGGAATTTCTTACAGGAATATAAAAAAAAATCCTAAAATTCATATGGAACAAAAAAGACCCAGAATAGTCAAAAATCTTGAAAAAGAAGAGCAAAGTTGGAGGCATCACACTTCCTGATTTTAAAATGCATGACAAAGCTATGACAGTTAAAATTGTATGGTGTTAGCAAAAAAAAAAAAAAAAAAACAAACAAAAAAAAAAAAAACAAAAAAAAACACAGACATATAGACCCATAGAACACAATAGAGAGCACAGAAACAAATCCACACATCTATAGTCAACTATTCTGAAACTAAGGTGCAAAAAGAGAAAGGATAGTCACTTCAACGTATAATTTTGGGAAAACAGGCTATCCACTTGCAAAAGGATGAAATTAAACTCCTATCTTACACCATACCCCCCCCAAAAAAAATCAGCTAAAAATGGATTGAAGACTTAAAACAGAAGACTTGAAACTATAAAACTCTTAGAAGAAAACATAGCGGGGGAAGATTTATGACATTGGTCTCAGCAATGATTTCATAGATGTGACAACAAAAGCAAAGATAGACAAATGGAAGTGGGGAAAAAAAAGACTGAAACTTCACAGAAAAATAGACAATCAACAGAGTGGATAAGCAAACCACAGAATGGGAGAAAATATTTATCATAAGGGTTAATGTCCAAAATATATAAAAAACAACCATAACATAATAACAAAATGACAAATAACCCAATTTAAAAATGGGCAAAGGAAAATATAGATAAATAAATAAAAAATTTTAAACAGGCAAGGGCTTGAATGGATATTTATTGAAAGAAGACATATAAATTGCTAACAAGTATATGGCAAGGTATTCAAAATTGCTAATCATCAGGGAAATACAGATAGAAATTACAATAAGCTATCACATAATTCACAGCCATTAGGAATCCTCTTGTCATAAAAACAAAAGATAACAAATGTTGGTGAATATGCAGAGAAATTGGAACCCTTGTACGTTGTTTGTGGGAATGTAAATGGTGCATTCACTATGTAAAACAGTATGAAGTTTACTCAAAATTTTAAAATAAAACTACCATATGATCCAGCAATTCCAGTCCTAGATATATATCCAAAGAATAAAATTAGGATCTCAAAGACATATCTACACTTCTATGTTCATTATGGCATTAATCACAAGCCAAGATATGGAAACAACCCATATGTTCATCAGAAAAAGAATGGATAAAAATATATATTATATATATATATATATATACACGCATATACATATATATACATGCATATATATACATATATATATATATGCAATAAACATTATTCAGCATTTAAAAAAGAAGGAAATCCTACCATTCGCAGCAACATGGATGGACCTGGAAGATATGCTAAGTAAAATAAATCAGGCACTGAGGGACAAAGACTGCATGATTTCACTTATATGGGGCACGCAAAACAAAGTCATAGAATCAGACAATAGAATGGTAGTTGTCAGGGAATAGGGGAAGGGGAAAATGGGTAGTTGTTGTTCAATGGGTATGAAGTTACGATTTTAGATGAGTAAGTTTTAAGTGTCTGTTGTAAAACATAGTGCCTATAGTTAACAAATATGGTGTTGTAATTTAAAAATTTGTTAACAGGGTAGATCTCATGTTAAATAATCTTACCATATAAGAAAGAGAGAGGAAAGAAAGAAAGAAAGAAAGAAAGAAAGAAAGAAAGAAAGAAGAGAAAGATGAAAGAAAGAGAGAGAAAGAAAGAAAGAAAAAGAAAAAGAGAAAAAAAGAAAAAGAAAGAAAAAAAAAACAGCGAGCAAAGAGAGACAAGGAAACTTTTGGAAGTGATGGATATATTCCTTACCCAAATTAAGGGCTGGGTCTTGTTTTCTGAAGGGGGAAGAATCCAATTTTCATAGGGTCATTCATAAAAAAAAAATAAAACGAAATTTGGATGAAGTACAGTTGGTCAGTTTTTCTTTTTATGGGTATGTTTGGGTGTTAGTGCTAAGAACTTTGCATGTGTAGCACAAGATGATGAATGTTTTCTTCTATGTTTCCCAAAAAAATTAGTTTTACTTTATAGATTTAAATATGTACTATAATCAGTTACCTTTTTGTATAAAGAGTGAAATTAAATTTAATATTATTTTCTTTCTTTCTTTCTTCCTTTCTTTCTTTCTTTCTTTCTTTCTTTCTTTCTTTCTTTCTTTCTTTCTTTCCTTTCTGGCCTATAGATGTCTAATTGCTTCAGTACTATTTGTTAAGAAGGCTAATCTCCTGCATTAAATGACTTTTGCACCCTTATAAAAATAACTTGGGCATATTTGTGCGGGTCTATTTTTGAGTTCTCTATTCTGTTATATTAATCTATGCATCTACATATATATCCCTCCATCTGCCATACTGTCTTGATTATTGTAGCTATATAGTAAGACACAATACCAGATGGAGTTATTTCTCCTACTTTATTTTTTTTTTGCAAGATTTTTTAGGTTTTCCAGGGCTTATGCCTTTCCATATAAATTTTAGAATAAGCATGTATATGTCTACGGAAAACCTTGCTGGGATTTTGATAGGAATTTTATTAAACCTATTTATCAATTTGTTGAGAATTGACATATTTACTATGTTGAGTCTCCCAAAACATACACAGTTTGTCTCTCCATTTATTTAGGGCGTCTTTAATATCTTTTATCAGAGTTTTGTACTTTACAGCATGCAGTTCCTATATGTCTTATTAGATTTATGCATTAGTATTTTATTTTCTTCAGAGAAATTGTAGATCATGGGATTTTTCTTCTTTCACCTGTTGATAAGATGGATTACAGTAATTTATTCCAGTGTTCAATCAGTCTCATGTATATGCCACTGGTCTTGGCATACAATCATTTTATTTATTATTAGATTCTATTTGCTAATCTTATGTTGACTTTAATATCTAAATTCATGAAAGATAATGGGTTTTCCTTTGGTGCTATCTTTGTCTGGTTTTTTTAATCGGGATAAAACTGGCCACAAAACAAGTGATGGAAGTGTTCTCTCATCTTCTATTTTCTGGAAGAGATGTGCAAAATTGGTGCCAATTCTCTTAAGTATTTCATAGAATTCACCAGTGAAACCATCTGGGCCTGGAGATATTTTGGAGGACGATTTTAAAATAGAAATTAAGTTTCTGTTATGATTATAGACTATTCAAGTTGACAATTTCATCTTGATTCACTTGCCTGTTTGTTAAGCAATTGGTCTATTTTTTTCTGAGCATTAAGTTGTAGTATTCTTTCATTATATTTTTTGATGGCTTCAGAAATGCTAGTGCCAATATTCTTTTCATCCTGGATATCGATGATTTGTACCTTGCTTTATTTTTGCCAGGCTTAGAAGTTACTTATTCCGAATTCTTGATCCCCTACTCCTCACTTCTTTTGTTGAAACCTAATTCTTCAGATGGTTACATCAAGCGGTGAGGCTTTGGGGAGGGTAACAAATCATGACATGTTTGCCATTGAAAGGTGGCTTGTTATACGGTTTCTAAGAGAAGGGGGCACTTCTCACTCCAGAGTGCTATCCAGGAAAGCACCAGGGTCAGTCAGGAGGCAGAGACAGTGTGAGGAAAATGCAAGCAAAAGTTTCCATTGTGGCTTCTATGGGAAGAAATGATGCACAAGGGTATGCAAACTTAGGAATGATTAGTTTAAATGATATCAGTGGAGTCTGGAATATGGGTTCTTCTACATCTGGTACCTGGCCCTGGGGTTATTAGGATTCGGGAATATTGGCCAGGAGTATAAAAGCTTGATGGAGGTGAGGGTAAGGTTATGGGCTCTTGATTGTTTAGCTTTTACTTGAAAGGCATGTTCTCTTGTGAGTCCTTTACCATTTCTATGAATTGGCTAGCGCTGGAAGGGACAGTCTCCTTAGAAACAGTAAGACCCCAGATATCAAAATATTAGAATAAAAAGGCATCCTAGTATAAAAGAACAGCAAACAAGACCAGGAGAACTTGGTCTTCTGGAAGCCAAAGTCATTTCATTCAAGAAGAAGTGGTCAATGCTGTTATAACGATGTTGTTTTCGGTCAGCTATGATAAGAACGGATATAGTTGTACTAAATTCAGCAACAGGAAGACCAATTTTGATCTGATATGATCAGTGTGAGTAGAACAATGGAGAAGATGTCTGATTCCTGAGGACCAGCAAATGAGGAGTAGAACAGTGAGCATGGGCTCTTTCAACTTGAGAATTTTTGCTGTGTCAGCAAGGGGAGAGACAATTAGCCATAAGGACCTGCCATGTCTAAGAAAGCATTTTCTAATTTGTTAATTACTTTTTTAAAATTTATTTAAGGTTTTTGGCGACAAGTATGCATGTATAAAAGCTTAAAGGAAGGAAGATACTTGTGGACAGTGATAGGTTAAACACACATAGAGGAAATAATTGATTTTCCCTGAAAATGTGAGAAGCAAGGGATAGAAGGGCACAGACAGAAAAATGAACTTTCTGCAGCTCAAGGGGAAAATGATTCTTTCTAATAGGAAATAAGGAAGAAAGATCAAATGAGGGTCCATATAAATTTGTAACTTTGGGAACAGGATGCCGAGGGGGAAAAAAAGGTCGTTTGATGATTTCTATTTTATTCCTATGTTTTTCTAAGATGTATATGAGCTCATCTGATAAGAATAAGGTGGGAGAAGAAAGGATCTCAAATTGAAGAATTCAGAAAGCTGGAAATAGCTGTGTGGAGATTTGGAGAGAAAGCCAATTAGAGAATAAATCCTTAAAAAGGTGAGGTGGGGGGTTATCTAAAATGTGCAGGGGATATATTTAGAATTTTATGTAAGCTTTTTCTGCCTCTTAAGTGATAAAAATAAGTGTACTGACAACATATGGCTCCAAAGGAAGCAACGCATAAGTGTCTCATGATAACTGTTTGGAAAAGATTAAATAGTTCTACAGGAATGGGCGTGGGTAATGAAGAATATAGGATAGAGCTGAAAGGCATTTTCCTCAGGATAAAAACCAACAAAATATGTAACTGTTCATATCAAACCCAAGAGGATAAAAATTTCTTTGAAACTGCGCATCATATATCTAAGCTTATAATTGAATAATTATATGGATTGATTCTTTTATACGGTTGTACCTTTCACGGAAAGTTGTCTTCATGGCCCTTTTAAAGATAAAAGGAAAATGGACTTTCAAACCAAATGTGCAGTAGTCAGCTATGGCAAGTGTGATGAATTCTGCACAAAACTGAACAATGGGTTGAGTCATGTTTGCAAACGGCTTTTACATACAATTTAACAGAAACTGAGAATTACCATCTTCCATTCTCATGACTAAAACTTTCCTCTCCCAGATGTGCAAGATGAGGGACAAAATAAAAGCCCAGTGTGTTAGAAGAAGAAGAAGAAGAAGAAGAAGAAGAAGAAGAAGAAGAAGAAGAAGGAGGAGGAGAAGGAGAAGAAGAAGGAGAAGAAGAAGAAGAAGAAGCCAGTAGTACAGGGTTTTTGGAAAAACAAGAAACCAAACCAAATGAACAAACAAAAAGCAACAACAGATGCCCTTTCAGTGGTCATGGTCACTGGTCTTTGAGGAGCCAATAACTAAAATGTAAATCTTCCCTTGTTCCCAGGCAGAGTTTAGGAATTTCTAGCTGTTGCAGATTGAGTTCAACAACTATTTAGACACAAGCTTGGTGCTGTGGAGACACTAAGATGACAAGCCCCAGAGTGGCTAATTATTAAGTTCTGGAGACAGAAAAGTATATATGACACACAATGACTGCTATCAGTCCGCCTTGTAACATAGTGATTTGAAACATGAACTTTGTGACTTAGGGTACATTATACTTCTTAAGTGTCAAGTTTTCTTTTCTATAAAACAAGCAGGATAACCCTTACTTCACCGTGTAGAGTACCAATAAAAGAAGGAAGTGTTAAGGAGAATATTATGGTGCTCACCGCATGTGAAATATCAATAAAAAGAAACTGAAGTGATACACAGTTGAAGTGTTGAAGACATTAATTCAGACTAAAGGCAGTGGTGTGCAGAAAGAAACGGTGTCTCTTTCTCTCACTCCCACTCCCAGTTAAGGCTAAGTACAAAATCTGAGTCACTTCCAATCAAAAAACCTCCATAAAAAAAAATCGGTTTGAAAAGTTGGTGTCAGCATCACCACATTGAAAAATAAATTCCCGATGGCAGGTCATCCCCCGGAGAGAGGCTTTCCATTCCGGGAGCTACATATATTAGATTTTGCTATCAGAAAATCCCCCCACCTCCAAGCATCTAAATTACATCAGCTATAATCTGATTTCTCTGAATTTACTTTAACAGCAACAAAAAACTATGTTTCCATCTTCAGTGCTTATATCACTACCACGACAAATACCAATAGAAAAAAAAAATAATAGTCTCTTGGATTTAGCCTCAAACTTATAACACATCTCTTTGGGTTCATGACCTAATATGAAACTTGTGAATATAAATTCATCTGCAAATACATCCATCCTCTCAACAAAGCATCCTTTCCAAATGAATCTGCCCAGGTCGAAAACACAAAATAAAAAGAAATATTTAGCCTCAGCTGTTCCCTTCTAAACTGTCTTGACTATATCTTGAGCAACAATGTGCACACAGTTGTCTTAACACTTGTGTAAAAACTAAGCACCGATTTGCAATAAGCCAGAATGTCTCCTTGATGTTGACCTATTTTCTCGGTTAATTTTAAGTAAAACCTGCAAATTTTCTGGGTGTAATGGGTCAAAATAAGAAACATGTATGATTAACACTTGGTAAGTATTTTTGTGGTCCTGGGGCACCTGGGTGGCTTAGTGGGTTAAGTGTCGGACTCTTGATTTTGGCCCATGTCATGATCTCACAGTTCATGAGGCTGTGCTGACAATGGGGAGCTTACCTGGGATGCTCTCTCCCTCTCTTTCTCTCTCTCTGCCCCACCCCCCCCAAGTCAATAAATATTTTTAAAGTATTTTATGGTTTTGAAACTATTCTAAAGACCACTTTGTCCAGGTTAGCATTATCATCCCCATTTTACTGTTTTGGAAATTCATCCAAGGTCACACAATCTGCGGTGAAATAGCTACATCCTAGTCTGACTCTAAACCTTAGGCTTGCACTTCAATTTCTCTTACAATTAGATAAATTAAGAAACCTGTGTTTCAATATTTCTTTATTGGGCTTTAAGAAATATAGTTGAGATGAATATGAAAAAGAAGAATAAAAGGGCGTCTGGGTGCTTCAATTGGTTAGGCCACCAACTCTTGATTTTGGCTCGGGTCATGATCTCACGATTCATGAGCTCGAGTCCTGCATCAGGCTCTGCACTGAGGGCACAGAGCCTGCTTAGGATTCTCTCTCTCCTTCTCTCTCTGCCCTTCCCTCACGTTCTCTATTTTTCTCTCTCCCTCTCTCTCAAAATAAATAAATAAACATTTAAAACAGAAGAAGAAGAAGAATAAAGAACTTACTCCACCTTCAAACTATTCACTCATGTAATGCTTTGTCATTTAACAGAACCAAAGACCTGTTATCAGAATGAGACACAAATCTCTTGCAACTAGTAATACAAAAATGAGTGCATTCAGTGGAGGCAAAAAAGTCTATGTGTAGGTGTGTGTTATTTAATAAAATTAGCAAGCTGCGTAAGAATATATGGTAATGATATATATATATGTATATATATATATTTTTTTTTTGCAAAATGTCTCATATATGTGCTTGTAAACACAGGGAAATTTGAAAAGCAGACACCACATGTTAACTACAACTGCTCTAAGGAACAAAATTTGAATTTTCTGTTTTACCCTCATAAATTTCAGATGTATCTAACTCATTTTTGCAATGGATCTATATACATTATCATAATCAATGACAAAAAAAACCTTTGTATACTGTATACTATGTTGATTTTAATCTTAAGAGGATTTCATGAAGTATCTATTATCTTCTCAATTTTGCGATTCTGAAAAATGAGGATTCAGAAAGGCAAAGTAAATTTCCCAAATTCACAGAACTATGAGGTGGCAAGGCCAGAATTTTAACTCAGATCAAAAGCTTAGCTATTTTTCACTGTCTTTACTTGACATTCGCTCTTCTATCAGATTTACTTATTGCTTCAAAGTCATGGCTAGTTTTTTTATAAATATAGGTTGATAGTTTATGATTTGCAGAAACAGGAGTGGTTGATCTACATCAACCAAACCCTATCTTAGCCTGTAGTTAATGTATAAAATTACTTTAATTGTGTCATTAGGCAAATTATCAAATAAAAATAGTACAAGCAAAAACTCTTAAATCCAAATTTTCTGACAGAAAGTCAGTTACACTATTGGATTTAAACTAAAATTGAAATGGATGTTTTGGTGTTTTTTGACCATGGATTTTGATGGTTACAAGGACAGAATAGGTATATATTGGTACTTTAAGAGATGATACCATAGAGGATCATAAGAAGCACTGAAAACAGCGGCAACCCACTCATTTCAAATAAGCAAGGAAAAGATGAATTATTCATTACATGGTATTAGAACAATTGGAAAGTTATTTGGAAAAAAGACACATCTATTTTAATTTTGTACAAAAATAATTTCTGATTGACATATGATTTAAGCACAGAAAAAAAGCAATCCTTAAAATACAAGGAGAAAGCACAGGAAATTTATTTTTTTATCAGAGTGGATTACATTTTTTTAAATATACAGTAAAATAAAAAGCTGCAAAAGAAAAGACTACATTAAAGTAACGATTCCTGGAATAAATATCACAAACAAAGGTAAAAGGCATAGAACAAACTGGTAAAAAAAATCTTTGCAATAAATATCACCATGACTTGCCATTTATCTAACACATTTCTAAAAGTCTCTGGATTCGGATGCCTGGGCTCAGTTGGTTAAGTATCTAACTCTTGATCTCTTCCCAGGTTATGATCTCATGGTTTGTGACACTGAGCCCCCAGTCTGGTAGTCTGGTTCAGCGCTGAGTGCAAAACCCGCTTAAGATTCTCTCTCTCCCTCTCTCTGCCCCTCCCACACTTGCTCACATGCCTGCTCCCTCTCCCTCTCTCTCAAAATAAATGAGTAAACATTAAAAAAAAAAATAAAGTCTCTGTATCAATAAGAACCAAAATCTTAACAGAATATAAACAAAGTATATGAATATACAGTTCATAGAAAACAAAACATGAGTGGATTTTAAGCATATGTAAAATTCCTCAATCATGTTTCAAATGAAATCTACCCTGAAGTGCTATTACCTTACCTCTTACATGACAAATATCAGAAACCATTGGATAATGTACTGTATTATTGATCAGAGTGGAGGCATAGGGAAGTGGGAAAGTAGAAATTTCCTTACATTTCTAATAGCAACATAAATTATTTCACCCACTGTGAGAACCAATTTGGCAATATTCATTTAGGAATTTAATATAATATTATACCCTCATCTGTATCATGAAAAATACCATTTTGTCATTATTTTAATAGCACCTGCCATCCATATTGCTAGTAGAGATGAGATACCATATACACTATTTCCCTGAATCTCTGATTTCATCATTTACAGTCCCCTGATAATATTGGAAAACTGCTATATTGGAAGCAGAAAACTTGTTTGTTTGTTTGTTTGTTTTCATCTTCAAGTTTGGGAAATTATAATTCTTCACCTGCCTGCTGTATTAACTAAAGTACATGATGTTGTTTGACGTGTAATATACTCAAAATCTACCCATTAATTCATTTGTTTTATCATTCATTCATTCACCTAAATATTTCCCATACAAAAGGCTGGCTAATAGTCATTATCATTTGCCGCAAAAAAGAATTATCTCTATACTAAAAATAAAATAGTTGGATATAAAATCTTAAATAGGTGTCCTATATTTATTAATTTATGATTGTACTACACTTCCCAAAGTTTGGCATGCAATATTTTAGAGTTTCTGCACTAATTACACTAATCATTGTTCCTACCAAATGATAAAACATTTCCTAACTTTTATTATCAAAAACACTGCTAAAGAATTCAGTATTTTTGGGAATGTGACTTTGATAGTAGCATTCCAAGAAACTATAGGGCAAGCCTGGACACTCACAATGTCCTTCAGTACACAGCGAAGAGAAGCTAAACAAGAAACCCAGTAATAATTGCCAGGAAATGTTTCCCTAGACCATATAGACAGGCAGGTGGGAAAGAAAAATAAAAAGTTAAGCCCTGAAGTCTTTGAGGCAGAGTGAGTCACTAAAAGCTTGGTAAACAATAATCTATCTAGTAGATATTTCAACTCCAGCAATGGTAGATGAGCTCATCTGGACCTAATGTCTTGCTGAGGAGAAAAAGTTATTTGCTTAAAATATTAGGACGATCCATCTAAAACCATCAGATATACAACAAGCTTATGGAAAATTATTTGTCCAGGATGTGGAAGAGGACAGAGGCACATAGAGTGAAATCTGTTTTTGAGAACCTCATAGAGTTAGAATGAGATATTGAATATACAGTCGGGTGGAAGGGACAAAACTAGTAAATCTTAGCAAAGAAAATACCAAAGGTATTTTTACAGAAAATGTAAATGATCTTTAAAGGTCAAAGATTGAAAAAGACAGAAAAACAAAAACAAAAACAACAAAACAATTAAAAGAGCTAATGTGTGAGTATGTACCAAAGACCATTGAGCGATAACTAGTTGGGTTCAAAGTTTATATGGACTGTTAATCTCAGGGTCATGAGTTCAAGCCCCATGTTGGCTGTGGAGCCCACTTAAAAAAAATTTGGGTATGCCTGGGTGGCTCAGTTAAACTTTGACTCTTGATCTCAGCTCAGGTCTCGATCTCAGGGTCATGAGTTCAAGCCTGTGTTGGGCTCCACACTGGCTGTGGAGCCTACTTAAAAACAAACAAACAAATAAATATTTTTTAAAGTTTATTTGTAACTAAATTACCTGAATATAATAGAATATATTGAAAGAGATTTAACTGGTTTATGTTTCTTTCACTTTGAAATCAGTAATGGTTACCAATAATAAAAATGGGGAATTATCACTGGTATTTCAGTCTTTATAAAAAATAAAATAATAAATAAAATAACAAAACATTTAAAAATAAAATATTAAATAATATTAATAATAAAATACTGTTATTAGGTAATAGTACTCTATGCCAATATGTGAAAGAATTAGATAGATGGACAAACTCTTACAAAATAAAAATTGCCAAAAAAGAAAGAAAAAAGGGAATCTTAATATTTTAATAAATATCAACTAAGTTAAAAATGTAATAAAATACTTTTCACCAAGGAAAAATTAGATACAGCAACTCAATAAGTAAATTCTATGGAAGAAAATTAAAAAAAAATTTAAAAGGATACTTATAAAAGTTGTATAGACTATTAAAAAAAAAGAGTATTCCACAAGTGGTTTTATGATACCAGCATCTTATGGAACTAAAACTTGATAATAATTGGCAAGAAAGAAAAATCATATACTATTTTTACCAGAAATTCTAACCAAAATATTGGCAAACTAATTCAGCAATATGTATAAAGAAAAATAGATCACAGCCAGGTTGGATTTATTATGGGAATATAGGACATACTTAATACTTGAGAATGAATCAGTTTAAATCACAAATTTAAAGGAAAAAAAATGATACTCATCTCCAAGGATGCAGGAAAGCATATGTAACTGAATACCTATTAATCAAACATCAAACATGAATATGATACACACTAGGCAAACTAGAAATTTAAGGAAACTTCCTTGATAGAGTAAAAGACACTTTTTATACATTCACTTAATGGCAAAGTAACATTTTTGTGTTAGGAATAAAAGTGAAACAAAGGTGCCTGTTATGATCACTTCAAAATAGTTCTAGAAATCAGAAAACCCAAAATTGAAAGGTTTGCAGTATTAAAGATGCCATTATTCACAGAAAAGAGTTTAAATAATTGTGAAGCACACTGTTAGAAATTTTAAGTGAACATGTGAATTTGGCTAGACAAGGGATGCATATGGGAAACGAACTTGTATACATTAGCAATATAGTCATAAAATTTTTAAAATACATACTTCAGGACGTGCAATCATATATAAAATAACAATGAATCAATTTAGCAATAGGTTTTGAGAACCTATTGCAAGACAGAATGCAAGACAGAAAACTATAGAATATTAAAAGATATTGAAAAGAATTCAGTCAAAGATGAAAGAAATCTTGGAAATCAGTGAGGATCTAATAGTCTTCAAGCTGGTAACAGCACCCCAGTCTATAAGCTCGCACAAGTGCACCCTCCCCCAGCCCCACCCCCACAAAATCCGACTTTTGAAAACATCTAGTTTGCATATGACACGTCTGGGAAAATTGTTATAAGGGATATCCTGATTCAGCAGGTCTGAGATAGGGTCTAAGATTTTTCTTTTCTTTTCGTTTCTTTTTTCTTTTCTTTTCTTTTCTTTTCTTTTCTTTTCTTTTCTTTTCTTTTCTTTTCTCTTTTCTTTTCTTTTTTCTTTTCTTTTCTTTTCTTTTTTACCTTTATTCAGTTTTGAGTGACAGAGAGAGACAGAGCACGAGCATGGGAGGGGCAGAAAGAGAGGGAGACAGAGAATGCGAAGCAAGCTCCAGGCTCTGAGCTCTGAGCTGTCAATGCAGAGCCTGATGTGGGGCTCAAACTCAGGAACCATGAGATCATGACCTGAGCTGATGTTGGCCGCTTAACCGACTGAGCCACCCAGGTGCCCCAAGAGTTTGCTTTTCTAACAAGTTCCCTGGGTAATTCTGCTTCTGGTTTGAGGGTCACCCTTTACATAACAAGGTGATAGAATTTACATTATCATAATTGTTCGGGCACTACTGGTATTTGGGGGATAGGAGACAGGAGTACTGATCCTAGTGCCATGTGCAGGGTCAGGACTAACCAAGGAAGAATTGTGCGATTCAGAACAGTAATAGTGCACCTGGTGAGAAACTTATAGACTGACAATCTCAACTGAAAGATCGAAGAGCTGATATTCAGTAACGTTGAGTGATTTGTCCAAGGTCACACGCTGAGTCAAGATCCTGGTCAAGCCAAAATCAGAACCTAGCGCTCTGGCTTTGCACGCTCATCATTTTTTCTTAGAAGAAAAGTTGTATCAGACACATTAAAAACAACAAGGCAGGCTCTTCAACACAATTGCAGTAGGAGTCAAGACTTGTAAGAGGGGAGGGAGACCAAACTCAAGTCTGCTGAAACAAAAGGTCAGAAGATTTTTAAACACTGTGGTGGGTTAATGGAAAAGTACCAGAAAATTCACTTAGTGGGAGTTTGGTCAATGTGATGACACCCTTTGTGTTTGCTAATTGTGGTTTCTTGACTTTAGATTCCTTCCCTCCCAACAGAGGCTAGGAGATAAGGACCTTATCTTTCTTGATTACGTATCAAAGGGATAGCTGTCAGATCCTTGAAAAAGAGACTCTTTCAGGGCACCTGGGTGGCTCAGTGGGTTAAGCCGAAGTGGGTCTGACTTCGGCTCAGGTCAGGATCTCGCGGTTTGTGAGTTCAAGCCCCTTGTCGGGCTCTGTGCTGACAGCTCAGAGCCTGGAGCCTGCTTCGGATTCTGTGTCTCCTTCTCTCTCTGCCCCTCCCCCACTTGGGCTCTGTCTCTCTCTCTCTCTGTCTGTCAAAAATAAATCAATGTATACAAAAAAAAAAAAAAAAAAAAAAAAAAGAAAAGAAAAGAAAAAAAGAAAAAGAAAGTCCTGGGTAGGAGAAGACATACCTCAAAAGATCAGAGAGAGAAATCACAACTGCAACTTTTCTATAGCAAATGCTTTAAGCAAAGGATGGCTAAGCCACCCACCCCACCCTCACCCCCACATAAATAAAAAGAAGCCTATCAACATTTATTCAAGCCAAGGGGAGCATTATGGCTATTTTGTTAAGTACCGCCATTCAAACAACTGGTTCCTTCTCTCCTTTCCTTTCTCTCCTTCCTTCCTTCCTTCCTCCTTCCCTTTCTCCATCCTTCCCTGCATCCTCCACTTCCTCCCCCCACTTGTTTCTTTTCTTACTTTTCCTCTTTTTAAATGCCATCTTTGATTCTTTTTTCCCTTTTTCCTCTTTCTTTCCAGCCTCTCTTGAAGTTCAAACTTACACACACATGCACACACACTTTTCTTCACTTAGAAAAGTTAAGAAATGCCATTCATCTGTTTAGAAAAGGAAATGTCATTTAGTATCAAAAGACAGGTATTGGTTTGTATGATACCCAAAGGCAATTTTGCAATTTCAGTAAATGAAATGCAGATCATCTAAAATCTAGATTAGAGCCCCATTCTTCACCTTTCCCAACCTTCTCCTCCTTCTTACAGGTTTTTCTCTCTCACCACCCTGCCAAATTCCGTTGCTTATTCCCCAGAATGCATGATACAACATCTGTGGTGGCTTCCACGGAGATTTATGTAGCCAGATTTTCATTAAAATAGCAACAGAATTGACTCAATAAAATCTTGCTTATCTTAATAAAGCTCTTTAGAGCTTTGCAAATTTGCATTTAATACCCTTTAGTGTCATTATAGCATTAATAATCTGTGCCTAAAGAGCAATAAAAAAAAAACTTTATACTTTCTATTTAATAGAGGTAGCTTCATAACCCTCCATTTTCATGCAACTTGGGCTTTTAAAGTACCAGACAGAAGCTAAAGGGAGAGTATTCATATGCAAAACGTGGTCAAGTCTCAATGGAATGGCTTACTTAGACTGAATGAGTTTGAGACTTCTAAGATATTGGCTTCTCCATATTACTCTGTCCAGGAACATAATCCACATCTATTTTCTCAACTCGGTAACATGTACCTTCAACATCTCCTTAAGAAATTGCTTTTAATTTCCCTGAAATCTCCTCATTGCTAATGAGAACGAGATAGGAAGAGAGCAATGCGAGATGGGGACGGCAGGTAAGTGAATGAGATGATACACGACTGCTGCTTTTAGATAAAGTCTTTCAGATCCATGAACTTAAAAGAATCTCCAATGGAAATAAGCTGGTGCCTACCTTCCCACCTCTTTACATCTAAATTCTCCTGGTGGATTCTCCTTGAATTTGTAGACGAAGTGAGAAGAAAAGAGATACAGACAAATATTTCAAATCCAGATTTCAAAGAACCACCACGGGTTTCCCGCTTCCCAAATCAAGCATGGTGTAGCAAATTAGACGTACAAGGCCGACCAGACGTGGGTCCAGGAAAGCCTCTGATGTGAACGGTCTTCTAAAGATGTGTTACAGTGCAGCCAAAACGCAACTCCAGGAATTATCTGAGACTTTTCTAGCTCTACAACACAATGTTGTGGGAGGGTAACTAACATTGCCTACAGCTCGTGATCCATTTGGATGAAAATCAAGACGTGTGTTTAGAGGCGGAAGAAGCAGGGCTCACAAATGACGAGCTGCTCAGCCTTCGGCCTTTTTCAAGGGCTTGTGTGCTGCAATGGTAGTGTTTTGAAGTCTCCCCACGGCTACTTTAAGCGGTGTCTTGGATTTTCTGAGTTCTAGGCTGATTTTTCCAGTTAAAAGATGCATCATGAAAACTGAGACAAACCTGCCTAGTTTCTGCCTGTCCACAGAATACCAACTCCAGCAAATCAGTCAGAATTATCTCTCAGTAAAACAGAACAGAGACATTAGGAACATGGACAAGCAATGAACAAACAGCTCCGAAAACAAAAATCAGAAGGTGAAGCCACCAAAATTGGACCAGGACAATTAAAAGTTATACTTTTAGGGGCGCCTGGGTGGCGCAGTCGGTTAAGCGTCCGACTTCAGCCAGGTCACGATCTCGCGGTCTGTGAGTTCGAGCCCCGCGTCAGGCTCTGGGCTGATGGCTCCGAGCCTGGAGCCTGTTTCCGATTCTGTGTCTCCCTCTCTCTCTGCCCCTCCCCCGTTCATGCTCTGTCTCTCTCTGTCCCCCAAAAAATAAATAAACGTTGAAAAAAAATTAAAAAAAAAATAAATAAAAGTTATACTTTTACATTCCAGAAAAAAAAAAAAAAAAAAAGCCAGCGGAGAGGTGCACGGAAAGGGTGTGAGTTGGCTGATAAAAATCTCCGAGTTAAGTGAGAAGGAGACTGAACAACACATGTGTGGACTGGCCACAAAAGACCAAAGGCCCAAATCCCCATGCAGGGGCGAGGTCCCCAGCCAGAGGGAGGGCAGCCTTCGGTGATCCACAGAGCAGGAAAGAAAAAGCAGCCATTTAGGCAAAGAACAGCAGGGGTCAGGGTTGAACATCAACCTAATAGGTAACAAGATATTTAAAAATAGTCTTGCTAAAGTAACTTCTCTGAAAAGGAGAGTTCTGAAAGGCTTAAAAGATGATTTAACATCTCTTAGGGCAATTCTCTAACTTAATTTATCAATTAACTTAGATATAATTTTACGGATGTATGTTGCTTTCTGTTGGAACATGTATTTGTGTCATTAATCTTTGCACTATGAAAACATTTGTAATGTTTGTTTGGCTCTATTAATATTTCTGGCGATGTGTTGAAAACAAGCTCTTCAAAATATCTGCCTACCAAGATTTTAGAATTGTCATGGGCCAAGGAATGCTGTGTAAATCCCATTTTCTTTATTTTTTAAAGCTGAATTATAGCTGACATATAATATTATATTAGTTTCAGGTATGTAATGTAGTGATTCCACAATTCTGTACCTTATACTATGCGCATCATGGTAAATGTAGTTACCATCTGTCACCATATAAACTTATTACAAGGTGATTGATTATATTCCCTATGCTGTACTTTTCATCCCAGTGACTTATTTATTTTATGACTGGAAGTTTGTACCTCTCAATGCCCTTCACCTATTTCACCTTTACCCATATCCATATCCCTGCTGGCAACCACCAGTTTTTTTCTCCATATTTATGAGGCTATTTCTCTTTCTGTTGTTGCTTCATTGCTCATTTGTTTTGTTTTGGTTTGTTATACTCCACAAATAAGTGAAGTCAGTGGGAGTGTTTATTGTGGTTATGATGACCCGCTTCTCCCAGTGTATACTGGGTATGTGAAGGAGGAAGGCGGTGAGGGTTTACAACTAGGGAACAGATAACTTGACATTTTTATTTATTGCTTTCTAGAACATAAGGACCTGTGGCGGAGGACGATAAGACCCCAGCTCTTGAATCTAGTGCTGTAACTGACATAGGTTTCTCTTGGGGGAAGTGGAGGGAGTAGGAGGGAATGTCCTCTTCAAGTATAAGGGAGACTAAATAGAACACTGGGGACCAGAAGGGTGTGGGGAATAAGCTTAGGAGTTCCCTGAGTTTGTACCCATGGGTTAACAAGGCATATAGGAATAAGAAGCATCAGGATGAAAGCATCCAGGATTAGGTAAACAAGATTAGGTATTCAGAGTGGAAACACCCTCCGACTTAGTACAATAGCAAAAAGCTTCTTTCACAGGAAGGAAGGACCAAAATAGGTAAGTAAACAGGGCTATAGACCGAAGCAGGGCTCAGGGCGAAGTTGCCCATAGAGGAACTAATTAGCGAAAGAAAGGTGCCTTGTTGATCCTGAGGCAGCATGCTCTGTCTATCTTGTCCCCTGGGCAAGTTTAGGTGAACAGACTCTGGCCTCATGCCTACCGTAAACAACATCTGCCGGGCACCAGGATTTTGTTTTGTATCGACCCAAACCCCTAACACTGCCTATCTTCAAAACCCCCTTTCCCTCACACCCATGAGCCAATGACAGTGTCACTGTCTCTTTGTGCAGGTCCATCATGCTTGTAAGCCTTCTGATCCCAATAAAAACAGAGCGAGGACCCTTATTCAGGGCTTTTGTCTCCTCCCAGACATTAGCCGCTCTCACATTTAATTCTGTGTCCGCTCTCTTGCTGGACAAAAGAGAACTCCAGACCCAGAGTCTACTAACAGAAGGGTAGATGTGTGGTAGCCCACACTGGTTCCGTTTTGGTATGCAAATATTGACTTCCCATCTATGGGGAATAATTGCACTCTTCTCTCATTGGCCTCAGTCCTGGCCATATGTTATGGTTAGGCTGGTGAAATATGGGCACACATGATGGGCACCTCTGTTTGAAGGTGAAGAGCCAGTGCAGAGCTCGCCAGACCTTTCTTTCACTTGCTGTAGAATACGGAAGCATGTTTCAAAGTTAAGCCACAATCAACAACAGTCCCTTAATACTAATAAGCAGAGACCCCTTGCTGAACCTAGATAGACAAGTCGCACATGCAAAAAATAAATTTTCTTTTACAGTCATTGAGATTTTGGGGCCCTGTGTAATGCAGTAAAATATTTTATATCCTACTTGATTCAGCAACTGGGAGTGCCTTAGAGCTTGGAGAAAAAGTAACAAGCCTGAAAATAAAATAAATATACGATCTACATAGTACCACCCCTTAATTCTTTTGTTCAATACTCCAATATTTCCTGATGATACCGGTGCATGGATAACTTAAACAAAGCACACCATCTCTAACTTACAGCCTATCAGGATCATACTATCTTGGCATTAGATGGTCATGGCCCTGGGGACCAAACTAATGATAATCAAAGTCGAATAAGTCTAATCAGTCAATTTGGGGGGATAACTGTGAAAAATTTAAATAAAGTCATTAAAGTTTGAATTGGGAAATAAATAATTTAGAAAAAAATGCTGGAATGCAAATGAAACAAGGGAATATAAACAGGAATCTGCAATGCCAATCTGTCAAGTGGTAAGAACAATCAAGGTCCATAGATTTACAAAGGATGGCAGTACGGAAATTTTCAGAGCACCATAGAAAGTTCTTCTGGAAGCTTTTGCAAGATTGTCAAGTCTCTGTCTGGGGTCTTTCGATTAGAGGAAAATGCCATAGTTATTAGAAGGCAACATCCCAGGTGTCTAGTACATTATTTCCACTCTTTATGTCTAAGGGAAGGTATCTACCCTTGAGCTGAATTTCTAAGCCAAGAGAGTTAAGCCAGGAAAGCAACATGAACAAGTCTAATGTTTCATGCAATATGGAGTAGTAAAAATAACACAGATTTGGGTGCCAGAAAGCCCTGGGTTTGAACTCAAGATCCAAAATTGTCAACAAATACGCTGAGCTTTGCAGAAGAAGAAAATAGTTATTTAGGATCCCCTCTTTGCAAATTTAGAAATGGTGTATGTTTCTTTTATGACTACATATGGCATACTTGTATATATATATATTTTTTGTACTTTGTTTTTTTCAAGCTGTCTAGACATATTTTATTTATTTTTATTTATTTTTCTTTTTTCTTTTTTTTTCAGTATATGAAATTTATTGTCAAATTGGTTTCCATACAACACCCAGTGCTCATCCCAAAAGCTGCCCTCCTCAATACCCATCACCCACCCTCCCCTCCCTCCCACCCCCCATCAACCTTCAGTTTGTTCTCAGTTTTTAAGAGTCTCTTATGCTTTGGCTCAACATTGCTCCTCATCAGGGAAATACAAATCAAAACCACACTCAGATATCACCTCACGCCAGTCAGAGTGGCCAAAATGAACAAATCAGGAGACTATAGATGCTGGAGAGGATGTGGAGAAACCAGAACCCTCCTGCACTGTTGGTGGGAATGCAAATTGGTGCAGCCACTCTGGAAAACAGTGTGGAGGTTCCTCAAAAAATTACAAATAGACCTACCCTATGACCCAGCAATAGCACTGCTAGGAATTTACCCAAGGGATACAGGAGTACTGTCTAGACATATTTTAATGTAAGGGGCACATGTCCTTGATAGAGCAATAGATATAGGGATGTGTTTAATTCTAGAGTAGGGCTGGGAAAATCCCAGGAATCTAAATGTCAATGTACTAGTTGTAGAGTATTTTGCTTTATTTACCCCGTCTCTTCAGAGTAAGAAGAAGCTGTGTTTTAGGAAATACTTTCAGGTCTGGTATGCAAGTCTCCGTTAGTTAAACAATAATCTTAGCATTGTAGAGAAAGAAGCAATATCCAGTCATCGAGATAAATGATCACATGTAGAATATTTAACTTGTTTTAACACAGTGAAGACTGTGAATTTGGCTTGACACAGGAACAATATGCTGAAATAAAGTCCTCTCTTTTCTGATAGATACAGATTTCTACAGCTCCAGGCAACTGCAGTTCCCCAATTAGTTACGGAATAAAGATGAGGGTGGAAGAAAGGCTGGGAGTCTGGCTTTTTATTTCGATTCTTGCACTAACTCTACCTCCAGAACTGTCAAAACCCATTTGTACCTGTATAATAAGAAAATAGGAATTGTATCATCCCACCTCCTTGTTAGGGACTGGGGAGAGTGTAATAAATATAGCATGTATAAATGCATATGTAATGTGTACACATGTAATTTGTACTATGTGTTAAAAAGTCAAAATGTGTACAGGACTTTAACCTATTTTGGTAATTCTCACCTGCGGCTGATCTGAGATGAAGGTAAAAGAGTGATACTAAAATCCATCCAACTAAGTCAAGTTTTTTCCAGAAGTTTCAAATCATACTTGCTGTGAGGTATTTTACCCATACATGTATTTACCAAACAATAAAAGCTTGTTCCAGACGCATGTCAAGAAAAACCTGTGTATCAAAGTACAGGACAAATAATTCTCAAGAAAATAAGTAGAAAATAATATTCATTCCCAACGGTCTCAACTGAGGAAGGTGGGAACAGAACAACAGTGGAGGTAATATTCATACTAATATAAATAGCATCCTTAAAGAACTCTATATCTTGAACAACTAAGAAACTGGTTTTATTTGCATGGAAGTTGTTATTTGCTAAATTGTGCCCCCTACCCCACTCAAATTTATATGTTGAAGTCCTAACCCTCCGTGCCTCAACATGTGACTGTATTTGGAGATAGGGGTTTTTGAAGAGGTAATAAAGGTGAAACGAGGTCATATGTCTGGGCCTTAAACCAATTCGACTCCTGTCCTTGAAAGAAGAGGAGATAGGGACATGGACACACCCAGAATTAGAGGTAGCAGTGTGAGGTCACAGCAAGAACACAGTCATCTACAAGCCAAAGAGAGAAGCTTCAGAATGAAATCATCGCTACTGATGCTTTGACCTCAGTTTTGCCTCCAGAAATGTGAGAGAGTAAATATTGTTGTTTGAGCCACACAGTCAATGGCACTTTGTGATGGCAGCCCGAGCAAACGAGGACACAAAGTGCTTCTTGTGTTTTTCAACTTTTATAACGATACCCCCAGACGGATAATTTCTGAAAATAGTTAAATACCAATTTTTAAAAGAAGGTGAAATATTTGTATGCTTTGCATGTATATGTAATATATGTATGACAATACTGTAGACATTGCTTCACGTTGAGGATGTAAATAAAAGACACCTTCCAAGATTACTTGTCTAAATGTGGCGGTGCAGAGCACTACTTTGTTAACAGCTGTGGTAGCTTGCAAAAGTGGGTGCAACCTTCATCCCTTCCTGTGTCCATACCCTGTGCCATTTCTCCCATTGAAAGATATAATCTGTATTTTTCTACCTTTGAATTTGCACTGGCCTTGAGACTTGCCTTGGCTGATGGAATATACCAGAAATTACAGTGTGCCAGTTACCAGCCCAGGCCTCCAGAAACCTTGTGCATTTCTCCCTTTCTTGGAACTTGTCTTCTCCATGAACAAAAGCCATTCACTTGGTGGATGACAAGTGAGAGGACACCCAGCCATCTTTTTCACCTTAGCAGACCACCAACCAGGTACCAGGCATTAGAATTAAGCTAGGTTATTAATTTCCTCCTCATCCACCAACTATGAGCCTAGTTAAGATCAGGCAAGTCTGGTCCATATTATGTGAAATGTCCAGCAGACCTGTAGACTTATGAGCAGTAATAAGTGATGTTATTTAGCACTAAATTCTGGGGTATTTGCTTCACGGTTTGGTTGTACAACACTGAAGGCATTTGTGCTTTTAATCTGGAATTTACCTTTTGCTTCATCCCACTTTTAGAGAGTTTTTTTATTGTCATCTACTAGAGCTTTTAAAAAATTCAACATGAGTCGTCTCTCTATCATCTATCATCTATCTATCTATCTATCTATCTGTCTATCTATCTATCATCTATTTATCTATCCTCTATCAATCAATCATCTATCAATCAATCATCTATCTATCAGTCTATCTATCATCTATCTATCTATCATGTATTATCTATCAATCAATTTATCATCTATCAATCTATCATCAATCTATCATCTATCAATGAATCTATCTATCTATCATCTATCAGTCAATCAATCTATCATCTATCAATCTATCTATCATCTATCTATCCATCCATCTATCTATCTATCTAGTTATTTCTTTAGTATTACTTACCCCTTGTTATATATGTGGAAGTTGTACTCACCAGAATTTTTCCATTTAATCAATGAAATTTCTTTAGCTCAAAGCATGTGCTTTTGTGTGCACGTGCACACACAAACACACACACACACACACCCCAAAAATAGAAGTTAAATTACTTATTATCTAGCACAATTTAGTAAATTACTACAATCAATTTTTGAAAATTAATGGCTTTCTAGGTTATTTTCTTTCACTGCTAATTTACAACCAAGAGTCTCTTGAATCTACTATACACTGTGTAGTTCTTACCAGGGTGTATTATACGTAGCTGATGCTCAACCATTGTTTGTCTCCTGGATGAATTTATTGGAAAGAAAACTTGAGGGGGAAGACTGTGATTTCTCTTTTGTTTCTGTCTTCCACATGATTCATCAGGACTGTGAATGTGGTAGAATATAATAATGACCGTCTCGTGAATGTATAAATACATGAGAGCTGATGGCATGGCTTACAAGAATGGTCACATGAGAAGGTAAGAACTATGGACACTTATTTATCAACAACCCTTCTAAAGTAGGAGACAGTGTAGCCATGTTCCCTCCAACCATCCTCAATCTATTTCTTTACTTTCACTTCACTTATGATGGTATGAACCATCAAGACCCCTCATGTCTTTAAAACATTGAATCTGATCTTTTTCCTTCAGCTTAATATTAACAACTAATATTTTATTTGTTGTAGTTTTGGTTATTTTCATTTACCTTGAGGTAAAAATCTTAGCAGTGGTCCACCAATTAGATGCTCCAGATAGATATACTCCTGCTCTCTGGTTTTGTTTTTTGCTTTTATTTTTTTTAAGTTTACTTATTTATTTTAAGACAGAACAAGAGCAGCGAGAGTGTGAGCTTAGGAGGCGAAGAGAGAGAGGGAGAGAGAGAGCATCCAAAGTGGAGCTTGATCTCACACACCGTGAGATCATAACCTGCACCGAATCAAGAGTTGGATGCTTAAGTGACTGAGCCATGCAGATGCCCTGCTCCAGTTCCCTATTTAAGAGCTTTTAGGAGACCCAAAGTTGAGCCCTGTCTTGATTCTTCTGCCATGGATATGATACTTTATTTCTGAGTAGCAGTAGAACTCTGAGCCTAGTAAACCCCAAGTCCTTCCTTTCTACCCATACCATTTAACATTGACCTTTTTTCCTTGCTTAGAACATTGTTCCTGGAGTTCTTTGCCAAATGTAATCTCCTCGGCTACACCTTGGCACTCTGTATAGCTCCTGAAGCTGACTCTGCTGGGACAACAGATACATTTTTTTTTTCAATGACTAGTTACAGGATGTATTACTTTCGTAAGGCAGGTTTCACAAAATCCCATAGATTGGGTTGTTAATGTTATGGAAATTTAAGAAATGTCTTGTCTCATAGTTCTGGAGGTTTGAAATCCCAAGCCAAGATGTTGGCAGGGCCATGAGGGAACTATCTGCCCCAAGCCTCTCTCCTTGGCTTTTTGATGGTCGTCTTCACCCTGCATTTATTTTCACCACCTACCCTTTATTTGTGTTGTTTTGTCCAAATTCCCCTTTATGAGTCATATTGGGCTAGGACCCACACTAATGACATCACTTTAATGTGATGACCTCTATAAAGATGCTATCTCTAAAAGGATCACGTTCTCAGGTCAGGTCCTAGGGGTTGGGACTTAAATGCCTGAATTTTGAGGGAGGCGTAACACAACCCATAACACTGGTTATAACCTTGAATTGATAGTCCCGATGACATGGACTGACTTTCCCTTTTTCTTGTTATTGAGATGGAAGGACAAAAAATTATGCTAAACAGGAGCCAAAAAAAAAAAAAGTGAAAAAAATCGCTATACTCCACCCTGCTTCTACTTTGCATCTTGTTATGCAAAACAGCTCTTCTGTTTGATTTTGCTTTATTTTGATGACTGGAATGCTAAGATTAGACGATGGTTAACAAAGTTAAAATAGAGCAAGAAGGTGTAGAAATAAAACATCTAAAATCAAAGAAATAAATAATATTTTCTCACAATGATTTTAATAAACTGTTTAATTTAGACGGTGTTTAGATTCATAGATAGGTCGCAAGGGTGGTATGGAGAGCTACCCTTTCCCTCTCACCCAGATTCCCATATTGCAAACATTTTACACAAATTCGTGTGGACCATTTGTTATGACTAACAACCTGGTTTTATTCAAATACTATTAACTAAAAGCTACACTGAATTTAAAATTCAACATTTCTCTACTTTTTCCCTATTTTCCATTCTAGGATCCTATCCAGAATACCACATCACACTTAGTTGTCAAGCCTCTTTATTGTCCCTTGGTCTGTCATTATTTCTCAGGTTGTCCATGATTTTCACAAGGTGAACACTTCTGAGGAGTCCTGGTGAGGTATTTTGCAGAGTATCCCTCAATTTGGATTCTTCTCCCTCATAGTCAGACTGTCATTATGTCTGATGGACCAAATGCCATGGAGATGCAGTGCTCTTCTTGTCACATCATGTCATCTGTATTTGCTGTCAACATGACTGATCACCGATGTTCATCTTGATCCCTTGGCCAAAGTCGCACCAGCCAAGTTTACACAGTAAAGCTACTTTTTCTCCCTTTCTTTATAATATGTAGAAGCAAGTCAGTAAGTGCAACCCACCCTGAAGGTAAGGAGTGGCCATGTTGATTATTGAAAGTTGATTATTTCCTCCAAGACTTTTCTACAGTACTAGATGGTCCTTTCCTTTCCATGCGAAGGTACATGGAAAGTCTGGGCTTTTTAGTTCTTCATTCAGTTAAGATTTCTAGAAACATACAAACACAAGCAAAAGGCTTGTTGATTGTAGCAAAAGAATATTCCCGCAAAGTTCAGAATAAACACGCAGAAATGTTTTAAGTATCTCTGCTTTGTATATGTCATTACCCTTGAATACGGAGCATTGTGTAGCACTTGAATATTAAGTGATCAGCAGCTTTTAAGACTTTAGTAGAAATCACTCCCGGGCTAAGCTACACAAGTTCAACTTTCGAAACTATTATGTAATGACTTTTCTGAAGAACTATCTTTCCCTGACAGAATCAGGGTAGGCTAGCAAGCACTGAAAGACAGCAGTTTTTCCTTAAATAGCATAAAAGAGGACTTTTTCTCAGCCTTTACTACACTTTTAATGTATACCTAAATACACTGATGCATATTTTCAATTAACTAGAGGACTGACTTTTTGCCATGGCAGCAAAGTTGTATCTTCCCTTGCAACAATAATACAGTTTTGCGCTCCTTGGAAAAAAAAAATAGTGGCTTCAACAGCCAAATCTTCTCATTTTCTAGTCTAATTGAAAAAAAAAAAAACATTATTAGTTTTGGCCAAGTTTTGGTAGAATTCTTTACAAATAAAATGGTCAGTAGTAAAAAATCCATATCATTTAGAGAGCAAATTTGATTTAAAAAGCTGTAAATATGTGCAATTAACCAGTTGTGTTAAGCGTCCCTTAAGGGTCTATTCATTATACACAATGAGTTGGAGAAAGACACGCTATCTCCCAAGATTATACTAGCTGTTCCTATCCTTCACCCATATAAAGGCAGTGGCTCTGAAATTTTCTGCTGTCATGATATCCAGCTAGAGTTTGGGATATGAAGGAATACCTGACCCAAGGCCAGCCAATCTGTATGTTGTCCAGTGATCTAAAGCTCTAGATCCCCAGCCTTTCAGGCTAATGATGACTTACTATAACAAGGTATATAATAGGTATAAATAGATTATACCTATTAGATTCTCTCTGAGAGATTGAATGTGAAATAGAAATAATCAAGATTTTGGTATTTGGAAGATGAAATGCAAACAGAAGCCGAGACAACGGAGTTGAGTCATATTTATGACGGGACAATAGAATACATTTAAATAAACTCCATCCATTGGGGTCAATAGCATGATTATCCTGCCCCTCACATTTGTTATTTCAATGTGATGCTACTCCAGGGTTCTTGTTTTCTGAATTTCTGAGTGTAACCTTCCATTGGTAACTGAATGAATGGTAACTGATCTTTAAAACCAAAACAATCATTGACGTGAATGTTTTACACAGCAGCATGGGGTTTTCCTGTCATTGATGTGATCAAACATTTTGAACGGGATAATGGAATTTTAAAGTGTCCAGCTGTAATTATCACTTCCTTTTCCTCTAACAAAGGTCTCTTAATGTTTTGAATATTCACTTACCAAGGTTCAAGAGAAATGCGAAATTGCTATGTGAAGAAATGCTAAGAATTTCCTACTGATTTATTTATAAAGATGGGTTGCTCTGCAATCGCTGTGAGAACACAAGTTATCTGGAGTCAGAGATATTATTCCAGGAGAGACTATCAATCTTATACTTGCAAGTTTGAAATCCAAAGAAAATCTGTTAATCTCAACCAAGATATTATGTCCTCTCATAAATTTAACTTAACATGACTGATTCCAAGGAGTTGCTAACACCTGGGTGGGGAACATTTTACTTTAAAAAATTGGTAAATGTTATTCTTCCCATTTCTTGGTGTATTGATTTGAATGAAGTGATGAAGTCTTCAGTTGTTAGCTAATCACTACTTCATTAAGATATTTTCTTTTATGTTTGCTCTTATAATGGAAGTTATATGGAAGGGGAAAGTATGTGAATAATTCCTCAGCATTAACTAATGGCTGAATATCATGTTGCTTCCATTGATAAAGTTTTACATATTAATATCTAAAAGAATTTATTGCTTTGATCTTAAACTAATGTTGTATTTCCTTTTAATAGATACATTTACTACATTAATTCACACCATGGTTGGACAAGGCAGCATTTTAAACGGGATTTGAATCATAGGCTTTAAATCTGATTGAATTAAGTATAACTCCAATCTCTGTAGTATATACTCATTTACTCATCTAGCTTTACTAGCCATATGACTTTTGGCAGGTCCCTTAAGTTATTTATCTATCAGATTTTCCATTTGCAAAGTGAGAAGAGGATTAAATGGGATAATATATAGAAAACATTTAGAGGCTATAAAAAATGTTTAGCATACTTATTTTCAACAGGCGTACATTCTTTTGGGGCAGAAGATAGATTAAATGTATAAATATTGTATATGAGATATACAACACAGGAAGAAAAGGACCAAAGGGAGAATGACAAAAAACAAAAACAAAACAAACAAACAAACAACAACAACAAAAAGGAGAAGGAAAAGATTGGCAAAACAACAGACAGAAAGTTTCTCAAGAACCTGTCCTGCAGAATGATGTGACGTGAGTTTGAGAGGTTTCCACAATAAGCCATGAAGGATGTTGCAGGCCTAAGTAATGTGCAGAGTTTACAATATCATCGAAGTTTACCAAAAATAGGGATAAATTAGGACTAGCCAGACTTCTTTTCCTTAACTGTGCTTTGCTTATCTTTTTCTTTTTTTTCCCCCTCTATACTTTGATGGAAGCAGAAGGTTAGGAATAAAGTAAGGTGTGAAAGCACATGAAGCTTATACCTTCCCAGAAAAATTAGCTAAAAATAACTGAACACTTTAGAAAAATAAGGTAATAAATGCAACTGTGGTCCAAAAATAGTACCCACCAGATTTCTGAGCTTTTTAAACTTCCCCTTTCAAAATCTGTCTATTAGTTATTAAGTTAGAATAAAGGCAGACAAAATGTGGTATTTGAAACAGCATAGAGTCCAGAGTGTGGACGATGGCAATCCACTATAGAGGGTGGTATGGGAATTGATCTTGGGAGGTGGTCACAGGGGTGTTAATTTCAGTGTGCCCTAAAGTGCTGGTCCTTTTCATGTGGCCCCAGCATGCATCTCTTCCCCACTGGGAATAACAGCATGTCCACTACCACTGTTAAGAAGCACTGGTTCAAAAGATAAAGCTAAATTAGAGTGATCTAAAGATGAATATCAAAAGACGGTGAATTCATGGCATCAACTTAATTAATCTAACTGGTGATGCATCTTGATTCAGAATAGCCCCCACAGCCTTCACAAATACATTTTTTAATATTGCTAAAAAGAATAATTGCGGGGACACCTGGGCGGCTCAGTTGGCTACGTGACTGACCCTTCATTTCGGCCCAGGTAATCCCCTGGTTCATGAAATCAAGTCCCATGTTGGCTCCAGGCTAACAGAGCAGAATCTGTTTGGGATTCTCTCTCTGCCCTTCCCTTCCTTGCACTCTCTAAAAACAAAACAAACAAACATTGAAAGAAAAAAAAAAGAATAATCGTGCCAGAAATTAAGAGATGCATGATAGAAATGTAAAGTATGAAGGCTAATTTCTACTAGAAAGTTCAAGCAGGAACCAAAATGTGTAAAAATCAGCATATACAATTTCATTTCTAATTTTATCAGAAAATGTTGTGGATTATCATAGAGTCCAGAGGGAGAAATCCCAGTATCGTTACATTAAAACCATTTCTAACTCTTCTTCCCATTAAAAAGGAAGAAAGCTGAAGAACTCTTTAAACCCTTTGATCAGAAACTTGTGAGTGTAAGTAAATTTTCGCGTATCAGGTAATCGTTGCATTATTAGATGGATACATTCTCTATTGGCAAGTTGTCGAGGACTCTTTTCAATTATCCTTTCAAAACCTTGAGTCGAGATTCTACATTTGTCAGTCCACACTGGCTCTTGATATCAATTAATGACTTTGGAAATATCAATTATGTGTGGCTGATATGAAACCCACGGCATAATTCTATGTTTAAAGACTTTAGAGTTATAGAATATTACCAAAACGGTGGGGAGAAAAGACAGATTGTTATTTGTGCCTTCACTTAATATTCTCAGTAGAGATTTTCAATGTTTCTGGTGTCTCACGTGCACAAATAGGCTGGAGAACATTCTACCTTCTCATCTTCAGTGACGTAACAACTATAAACACACACTATTCCCATCTCCGACTACGGGGAACTCAGCCCTGCTGCTGCTTCTGTGGACCTGATGCTACATCCACAACAAGGTCATGCTTCCTGTGGGTTGTTCATATTGATGACCCTGTACAATGGGAACAGTGATGCAGCCCCATTCCTACAAGACAGGGAGTTCTTCCACAGAGGACGTGCACTTGAAGATATCTAATTGGCCTGATCAAACCAGTCTTGGAAGTGTGCTGGAGTCCCAGGGTGCTTCCTACATATCCTCCTGCGAGCCCTACCCCCTTTACAGTTGCTAGAACTGTAAGTCAGTCTCATTGCTCTGCCCACCTTCTCTGGCTCCTTCACCGTGTTGAACAGGGACTCCCCCAATAAATCTTGTGCACCTCTCATTCCATTTTTGATTTTGCTTCTAGAAGAAACTAACCTAACATATCATTGTGAATATATCACACCTTGATCACGGATATCAACTGGATGAATAATTAGGCCTTAATATCATTTTACGTAACTCAAGGAAATTCAAGTGTTGCATTCAATACATCCAATTATCCAGACACTCAGTAATTATTGAGGTCTGACTATGTGTCATACGGACACAGTTTCACATAACTCACACGGTCTCATAGTTGGAATCACCGTCTTGATAAAAATTTTCATCTCTGATTTTTACGACTGTCAAAAGTATCTCTAATCAAAGAAAATTTTCCAGGACAATTTTAAATGTATTTTTAATTTACACTCATCTGTAGGCCTCATTATGATCTAACAATGAGATGATTGGATAGACCTGTGTCTTTTACTTGGATGACTTAACCTGAGTATCAGAGTCTTGTTTGGCAGGGTCTCTTCTGTTCTAATCATCAGTTCTCAGTAAAACTATGATACATGTTCCTTCATAGCAGGATTCCTCAACCTCAGCACTATTGATTTCTTGGACTGTATGATTCTTTGTTGTGGTGACTGTTCTATGTACTGTCAAATGTTTAACAGCATCCTTGGCCTCTGCCCACTACATGACAAGAGCAATCCTGCAGTCGTGACAATTAAAAAATGTCTCAAGACATTGCCAAATATCCCCCGAGAAGGAAAATTGTTTGAGAATCACTGTTTTTAAGAACTTCTTGGAAACCAAAAAATAGAATTATTGAAATTAAAATATAACAAATTGTTTACTAAGTGGTTAAATGGGATATTAAAGAGTGTGTGTGTGTGTGTGTGTGTGTGTGTGTGTTTACGTGTGGGTGCATCATTTATGGCTTAGGGAAATGTAAGCACCTTCTCTGAAACCTATTCAATTCTTACTTTACAGCTGATCCGTGTTATGCTCCTGGTTCTGTGTTATTCTGTTTTGGATTCTTGAGCTGAAAACGTAATTGCTATTGGTTTGATCCCTTATTTGTATCAGAAAGAAGAATCTACCAATGGATAATTCTCCCTTTCTGTTTTCGTTCCCTAAGATTCAGAATTTCAAAAAAGAATTTTTTTATCAACATTTAGTTTTATTTTGTTTAACTATTTATTTAATTAGGGGATATTTATCGAGGGTCTTTTATGTGCCCTCTCTGTACAAGGTACTGGACACATGAATGAACAAAACAAAGCAAACCATCTTGCCCTTGTAAAGTTTGTATTGTGTACCTGCAGAGTTTAAGGATGTTCACTCTTCTCAAAGTGTGCCCACTGGAACCACATCCAAATTCCAAGCCATGCCTTCTTCTTCTACACTGATTAAGTGATATGGGTAGTGGAAAATGATGGACTATGGATAGAAAGGTGTTAATGAAGAAGTACTTGTGAACGTACTGAATAGAGACACAAAAATAATAACATCCACATTGAACGCTATTTCAGAAAGTCTTCACCCATTATTTGAAAAATCAATACTAATTTCCTCTGTGGCCTTGATTAATTACATCCCTGGCTCCTAGAGCCTCTGGCTTTGCTGTTTAACCATTTCTTACACAATTATTCATTTGCTCAGGACAGAAAGGTAGAAACCTTCCTGCATTTGGAGAATGAAGGGGAAAATCAGATATAGGCTGAAGCACTCATACATTTCACACCTACAGCTTTAGAAGGACTGGCCTCAAAGTAATGCTATCACAGCAACCCATGCCAGTAGTAATTATGATATAAAATGCTATATACAAGGGATTTTGTCCCATTTAACTTCTTACGTTTACCTTTATCAAAGAGCAACATAAGAATTTCTCCAAGTCACAGGCATTTTACAATTTTTATTTTCTTTTATCAAATGATAATTCAGTATCACACTTGTGGAATCAGTCTCAATTAACTAGAACTATAGCTGGATTATTTCACCTCATTCAAATGAAAACAATCTCTCTCTTTTTCATATACATACTCACAAATACAGTCACATATAAACACACACACACACACACACACACACACACACACACAAACACACATTCCCATAAAAACTTAGTTAAAAACCAAACACGTGATATAATGATATAATGATGTTCCCAATTTCATCTCTCCTCACAAGATAACCAACTAGCAACTATCCATAGACAAGACATCAGTGTGAAAATCCATGAACCTGGGGATGAGGCTGAAATATCTTGCCTTGACCACAGATATCAAGAAGAACCACATTACAAAGGTAAGAGGAACAGTTTCACTTTGACGATAAAGCCTCTCCTTAAAACCAGCACAGTGCTGCATAAGAAGGCCTTCTGGTCCTTCCAGTGGGAAAACAGAACCCAAGATGGACATCTAGCTTCCCCAGGATTTTAGGACACTTCCCAGGAAGAAACAAAATTGATTAGCCTGTAGCTAGAGTTGCCAAAAAAAGGAGAGAGGATGTAAATCGATAAAATTGTAAATGAAAAAAGAAAAATTACATTGGTGCCCCAAATACGAAGAATCATAAGTGAATACGATGAAAAATTATATGACAATAAATTGGATAACAAAGAAGAAATGGAAAAATTCTTGGAAACATACAATCTACCAGGACTGAATCGTGAAGAAGTAGAAAATCTGAGCAGATCAATAACAAGCATTGAAATTGATTCAGTTATCAACTCCTTTCCCCCTCCTCAAAATAAAGCCCAAGACCAGATGGCTTCACTGGTGATTTCTGCCAAATATTTGAAGAATTAACACTAATCCTTTCCAAATGCTTCCAAAAAAGGGAACACTCCTAAACTCATTCTACAGGGCCAGCATTACTCTGACACCTGAAGCCAGATAAAGACACAAGAAAAAAAAGTAGATGAATATCCCTGATGAAAAGTTTTCAACAAAATACTAGCAAATCAAATTTAATACCATAATGAAAACAGTGCACATGATGACCAAGTGGGATTCATTTCTGATATGCAAAGATGGTTCAACATATGTAAATTAATGCATGTAATATACCATATTAATAATCCAAAACAGTAAAATCATATGATCATTACAATAAATGTAGAAAAAACATTCGACAGAATTTAACACAGTTTCATAGTAAAAATTCTCAACAAATTATGTGTAAATGGATGCATAATAATAAATAATAAATAATAATAATAAATAACATAATAAAGACTTTCTGACAAGCCACAGCTAACATCATATACAATGGTAAAAATCTGAAAGCATTTCCTTTAAGATGAAGGACAAATCAAGAGTTCCCATTCTCAACATGCTTGTTCAACATAGCACTGGAAGTCCCACCCAGAGATATCAGACATGAAAAGAAAAAAAAAAAAAGACATCCAAATTGGAAAGGAAAAAGTAAAACTGTCCCTATTTGCAGATGACATGGTTCCATACACACACACACACACACACACACACACGCACACACACGCACACACACACACGTATAACTCTAAAGACTCAAAACAAAAATGAAAAACAAAATCGTATAAGAACTAATAAACAATTTCAGGAAAGTTTCAGGGCACAAAATCAACATACAAAAAACAGTTGCATTTCTAGGTACTAACAGTGAACTATCTGTAGCAGAAAAAAAGAGAACAATGGTATTTGCAATAGCATCAAAAACAGTAAAGCATTTGGCAATAAATTTAACCAAGGAAGTGAAAGACCCATATACACAAAACGGTCAGACATTGATGAAAGAAAGTGAAGAAGATACAAATACATGGAAAGATATCCCAAGTTCGTGGATTGAAGGAATTTAATGTGTTAGTCATATTAATGAAATTTTATACAGAAATAGAAAAAAATAGGGGCTTCTGGGTGGAGGTCCATCTTGTCCATATATACGAAAAAAAAAACTGATATGAGACCATAAAATAGCATCACTTCGCGAATAGCATAAAAGTAAATTTTTTGGTTTGTTTTTTGTTTTTGTAAATTACTTGCTAGTGATAGCTTTGGACTGCAATTTGCTACCATTTTCATTGGATTTAAAACAAAGTAGAAAGTTATCCAGAAAACTTAATTAGTATCCTAATTTCTAAACACTTTTGCCTCACGCCATTCTAGCATACAACTAAAATATAAAAAGTCTTTACACCGACGTATTAAAATACCAGCAGCTTTTTTAGAAAAATGGAAAAAGAGAAAACAAAGTAGTATGAGTTCGGGAAAGAACTCTCAGAATTAAGAGGCCACGACTATAAAAACAACCTCAGTCAAATCACCAATTGATATGTATTAAAACTCAGGGGGTCACCTGGGTGGCTCAGTCAGTCAAAGCGTCCAACTTCGGCTCAGGTAGTGGTCTCACAGTTCACGGGTTCAAGCCCCCCATCCGGCTCTGTGCTGACAGCTTGGAGCCTGGAGCCCGCTTCGGATTCTGTGTCCCCCTCCCTCTCTGCCCCTCTCCCACTTGCACTATGGGTCTGTCTCTCTTTCAAAAATAAATAGACATTAAAAACAAAACGCAGAGCCCTTGATCTTTAGAATTGTGAAGCTCAAGTTCCACTTCTCAACGTTCTTCTAGAACTTACTTTGAAAACATAATGTTTAAAAGGCCCTGGTGAGGTGTCATAGAGGACTCTGTGAGTTTTTACCTTTTCTACACAGTCATGAATATATTTATCAGATTTCCATGGCCTCTTCAAAACTATTTTCAAAACACAGTGTGAGACCTCAAAGGAACTATTTAGTGAAGCTATATTCCAAACTATAGCTCCGTGGATATGTGTACTCCTAGCGGTTACCAGTGGCCCTTCGCTAGTAAAAAGGAAGATTTACCTCGGCAATGATCAGCAGTGGTTCCACACATTATTTTCAATCAGCAGTTTTTCTTGAATAACTCTCACCGGACAGGCCATGATGCACAACCACTTTGATAGATTCTGTTAGGAAGACGGAGAACAGTTATTCCTCCAGGCAAAACCTGCCAAAGGAGAGCGTTTCACTGCCGCAAATCCAGAGAGAGGAGAAATTTGACTCAAGTTTGATACAAGGGGTCAGGTCATAGCTGATTAGAATATGAAATCAATAATTGAGTATGATTTTATCATCCTACTGAAATACAATAAAGTAACCAAAATGAGTATGCTGTCAGCCTGAGACTAGTATAATTAAATGAGATTAATTTGACAAAAGAAGCCTTTAAACTTAATATATCAAACACATGACATATTTATGTTTTTCACTGCAGACAGCAAAAATAATAATAATAATAAAATAAATAACACTTGTTTACCAAAAAATCACCACAGATTATGTATCAGTCAGGAAGTAGACTTTGAAAGAAATTAAACTGCCTTTGAAAATCCTAATAAATTTAGGATTTTTAGAAATGCACATTCAGGTTTATGAGGAATATGACATCTCCGAAAAGAATGATTTGATACTAAAGGCTTCTCTTGAATTTAACTGGTATTTCTCCCATAGCATCTAGTCCAAGGCTAGGCCTAGAATGTAAATTATTCTTAGCAATACTTGTTAGTTAACTCTTTCTTTGATATTTCTTAAGAATATCTGCAAATATTAATTTTATTCTTTATATCTACCAAAAGTATATATTTCCCCTATCAATTGTATCCATTTTTGATTATATTTATCACAAAATCAGCTGCCACCTATAATACCATATCCTCTCCAAATACACTTTAAAATAAAAACCAAACTTGAAAATACAAAAATAAGAGAATCATTAATTTTGGACAATATTATAACTTATATGATTTTTAAAAGTAAAGTACATTTTTTAAATGTTTATTTATTCTTGAGAGAGAGAGAGAGAGAGAGACAGAGCACAAGCGGGGGAGGGGCAGAGAGAGATGGAGACACAGAGTCTGAAGCAGGCTCCATGCTCTGAGCTGTCAGCACAGAGCCCGATGCGGGGCTTGAACCCATGAACCATGAGATCACGACCTGAGCCGAAGTCGGATGCTTAACTATATTGATGAACAACCACCAAAACAAATAAATACACCTACATGCACACACATATAGACACAACCCAAAAGACAAAGCTGCAACATTAGTGGCCAACCCATTCATGTAGCAGGAACAAATTATTATTTTAAAGTTATCAACAATTCATTTCTGTTGTCAAAGACAGATCCTTGACATATAGAGCTGCAAAAACAAACAAACAAACAAACAAACAAACAAACAAGTAGTTGGTCATGTATGTACCTTCTGCTTTCCTGGGTGGAAATTGAAGTTTATCTCTGGACAGACCCTTCCTCAACTAAGAGATGGACCACTTGGTGAGCTTATGCAAACAGGCAGTATAATTCTCAGGGAAGCCTTGAATGCTGCCCGGGGAAAGATATATCATGTCCTGTGATCACCTAACCTGGCTCTAGACCACATAAAACTTTCAGAAGTCCAAGTAGTGCTTTCCTCTGAAGGAAGTGCTGTTTCAGATATCACTCAGGGACACATCAAAGCAGCAGGCCTTAATCTGGGGATAGGAAGAATGCATTTCACTCTCTGAGTTCATGATGTGGGATTTGCACTCTGCAGAGGAACAATACAGTTGAACTGGACTCCTGAAAAGTGAAAGTTGACCCCTGAGAAATGGCTGGAGGAAGTCGAGGGAGCCACGGAGTAAAGACGGTAAGAAATCCTGGTAAAATAGGAACAGTGAAACCTAGGAGCCAGTTTGTGTGTGTGTGTGTGTGTGTGTGTGCGCGCGCGCACACTTTTATTTATTTATTTATTTTGCATTTTATTTTCATTCTCAGATTCCCAATTTTTCAGAAAGTTATTTATTTTTATTTTTGTCTTTTATCCTAGCTTCATCCAGGCTTTTCTTTAGTGAAGAGCATGTGTGTGTATGTGTGTGTGTGTGTGTGTGTGTGTGTGTGTTTGCAGGAATGGCTTTGCTTGTAATATATAACGATATATGCACAAGGCCACTGGTTGGGGAAATGGTTTTCAAAAATAAAAAGTAATCATCAGAGAGGCTCAGAGTAGGAGTTTCAAGCAACAGAGGACATGGAGGTACTTATGATGAATTTGTTGGAAATATAATCATTCCCGGGACAAGACTGTATAAAAATCAAGACCTTAAAGCCATCACACACAAAGAGACAACCCAAACTATGTTTTATATTATCCAGTTTATAAAGACAAGAGTGACCACTGAAGGTATGAGAACTGGACATTAAGTTGTTGCTTTTAAGAAGACGTTGATGTTGGAAGAAAATGAAACTCAGACAGTTATTTGCCCCCAAAACCCTCCTTCCGCTTGCCTATGATATTCCACTTGCCCAGAAACATAAGCAACAAGGTAGACCCAATTTTTTTTGAGATGATTCTGTTAGAATAATTGAAAAGTCCACTTTGTGATTTATTTGTTGTTTTATGTTATCACCATTGCATTAATTAGAAATTGTGTCTCCACATCATTAGGATCATAACGAAAGAGGAAAATCTTGAAATACATAAACTACAAACCCAAAGCTTCAGATTATATCCCATATCAAAGGCTCAAAATAGCTCATGTAAAACCAATAAATCAGGTAGGTAGTAATTAGACATGAAATCTTTCAGTTTTCATTTGCCATACTGCCTTTGGTTTTCCTTTGCCTTGTTTTATTTTTCTTGAATTCAAGCAGTAAACAAAGTGTGTGAATAAAACTGTTGGTCTGGACTCACGCTGAAAAGGCTGTCAGCTCAGCAAACATCATCCGCTTAAGATAAGATGCCTTTACTTTAGACAGAACTCTTGTAACTATATTGCCATCTATATAATCATTTAAAAAAACCCTCTACTGCTATATGTTCCAGGAAGTTGGCTTAGATTCAAGTTTTTAATCCCTTTTGCTTCTTATTTTCAGCAGGTGTTAAAATCAAGGACAGACAGAGACCAGCCTTGAAGGTTCCCAGAGAGGACAGAGACAGTTTAGTCGCGCAGGCAGAGCTTAATTTAGTGTATTTTGCAAGGCTAACTTGACCTGGGTCATTTCTTGTTTTTGCCTCTGGAAATGATAAGCAAAACTTGGCTTGTTTCACAAGGCTGATATGAGGTAGCCACTGAAAAGTGTAATACTGTAACCAATCACTGTGAAGAATAAGCAGTCTCCATTTTCTCACTATATAAGCTGTTTTATAAAAGTATACCCCTTAGCCTCATTCTGTGTCCTGGTGTGAGTGCTCCTGGTTTGCAAACTGTCTTCTTAGTATGTGCACAATAAGTGTTTACGAATTACTACCTACCTGATTCATTGGTTTTACATAAGCTATTTTAAACCTTTGGCATGGGGTATCGATCCCTGGCATTAACAAGTAACTGTGGTATAAAATAAGGGAACAATAGAAGCTTGGGAGTAAATCAGACATCAACTCACCTTCCAAGGTGATAATATCTTATATATCACCACAGTAATAAATAGGTATGGTTCTGGGAAAACTTGTTATTATTTCCATTTGGTCTCAAGGTGCATCAAACCACTCAGAAAAGGAAATTCACTTTAATGCCCGTAGGTCTAAAAAAATAAAAAGCACACTCAGGAATTTGAACTAAGTAAAAATACATTTCTGGAGGTCTATAAATATTCATCTAACAAATCATTGATTAGATTTTAATACTGTACTAAATAACTTAATAATTTTATTGATTAGAATGTCAATCATTAAGAGAAATATTGCATATATTATATTGCATCTTGAATATGACTTTTTTGGGTAATCTGGGTTTTTTTTCTCAATGCTTAAAACAATGAAATAATTTTTTAAATAAGAAATTTAAAAGTTATTCTTTAATTAAAAAGTAATTATAGATTCATAAGAAATTTCAAAAGTAGCACAGAGAGAACGGTGTAACTAGTTTTATTTTTTTTCCCAATGATATGCAACTATAGCGCAATATAAAAATCATGAACGTGACCTTGGATAATGTGTGTGCACAGTGTGATTCCATTTTATCCCATATGAAGTTTGGTATAATAAGTAACAATGGAGACACAGGGCTATCCCATCACAGTGAAACTCTCCCCCATGTTTCCCCTCTGTAGTACATCTCACCTTCACTCCACCCTCCACCCCATCTCCTGTAATGGTTCATTTTACATGTCAACCTGATTGGGTCTTGAGGTGCCCAGGTATTTGATCAAATGTTATTCTGGGTGTGTCTGCGAGGGGGTTTCTGGATGAGATTAACATTTGAGTGGTAGACTGGATGAAGTATATTGACTTCCCTACTGTGGCTGCACCTCATCTAATCCATTTTATCCACTTAGTCTGAGCAGAATAAAAGACCAAGAAAGAATTATTTCTATGTACCTGTCCATAAGCTGGGATGTCAGTCTTCTTTTGGACTTCTTTTGGACTTGGATTCAGACTGGAACTAAACCATAGTTTCTCCTGAGTCTCCAGCTTACAGACTGCAGATCTTGGACTTCTCAGTCTCCATAACTATGTGAATCAATTCCTTATAGTATATGTCTTTATGTAGTAATATATATTAGCATTTATGTGCCATATATATATACATATATGTATATATATTATATACATATATATACATACACATGTAAATGTATATATTTATTGGTCGCATTTCTCTAGAGAATATATACAATATATAATATATATAAATAATATACATATTTAGTGTATATTTAGTTATATGGTTATATTTGGTTATATTTCTCTAAATAATTCAGATAAATACTACCCTTAACCTCTAACAATCAGTATATTGTTTTCTATCTCTATAATTCTCTATCTCTATCTCTATAATTCTATCTCTATAACATTTCAATAATGTTATATAAATGGAATTGTATATTATGTGACCTTTTGAGGTTTATATATTTTTTCAATTAGCATGAAGTCCTTGACATCCATCCAAAATGATGTGTTTCTATATTCTATTCCTTTTTATTACCTAGCAGTATTCTATTAGTTATGTTTTTTTTTTATCAGAGTTTAATTCCTCTCTTTCTTCTTTATAAAGTAAATCAGTAGAATCTTCTTTTAGACTGAAGCAAATTATCTGGAATTATCATATTATACACACAAATACACACACATACACACAGGCACACATACACAAGGTTCATGTACACATTAAAAAACACATAAATTCATATGCATGCACATTATTGGGGGGGTCTGCTTTGATTTCTTTTTTTACAAAAAAAGTTTACATTTTAACTCCAGCTCATAAAGCCACTCTCCCTTTGCATTAAAATCATGTGGATACATGATATAAATGTCCTCATATCTTATGAGACAATTCTGTACCCCTTCAGGATCTACCTCAAAATGTCCTGCAGGCCATCTGACCAATAGCCAGTTGTAGATATATTGACCCTGCTAAGGAAGATTATCAAGTGGAAGAACTCCAGGATGTGGCTAATATATACATTTAGGGGGTAGAAGAGTGTTTATGGTACTGTATTCTATGGTGTACTGAATAAGTAGGATACCCTACACAAAGTTTAATAGAGAATAGCTTACCAATATGGGAACATACTCTTTTGATATAGGAGTTAACATCCTAGCAAACACACTGGGTGCAGTACTAACACGCCTACAAAGGCTCTTGAAAACTTGCAAAAAAATGATGGTATAGATTAATTGAAGTAGAAATGCCAGACTATAATGGCTTTGAAGGACAGTGTCAAAATCCAGAGAAGTGGATCGCCTGGGTGGCTCAGTCAGTTAAGCCTCCGACTTCGGCTCAGGTCATGATCTCGCGGTCTGTGAGTTCGAGCTCCGTGTCGGGCTCTGTGCTGACAGCTCAGAGCCTGGAGCCTGTTTCAGATTCTGTGTCTCCCTCTCTCTCTGGCCCTCCCCTGTTCATGCTCTGTCTCTCTCTGTCTCAAAAATAAATAAATGTTATTTTTTTTTTTTAAATAGAGAGCTGAAGACAGTCACCAAAATAAAATGACACCACCCCTACCTAGTTTGTAGACTTAAGCTAGTTTTCAATCCAGAACCCATGGGCTAAAGGAAAACTTGACTCTCTATTAGGAAGAAATTTTCACCCCAAGACTAATCTATCCTATAGCAACTCACCTTAGAGTTCACAAAGGGATCTATAAAACAATATTTGATTAAATATGAATTGAAGAAAGGGGAAGACCCAAATGTTAGAGGATGTAGGGACAAACTGACCCTTATATCCTTGTTAGAGTGAAGACAAATGGGGGCCATATCTAGCTTATAGTGGGCCCCCTATATCTACAAAACCACTTAGTACTCAGTGCCCCATTCTCTGAATTATAATAGAAATGGATGCACTTGGTGTTGGAAGATCCCTCATATCGGTCACTTGACCCATGGGGTGATAACTATGAGTGGGGAAGACCCAAACAAGTTGATGAAACTGCATACACCCCAAGATAGTAAATGAAAAAAAAACATAACGTCTACTGGGGAGCAGGAGAAAAAAGTACACATTAATGTCACCTTAGGCTGATGGATTATTTTGGGATGGGTTACGCCATGGATTCTTAATGTTGGGTATTTCTCCTTACCAGATCCCAAATTAATTCACCTATTTGAAGGGACTGAAAATGTATGTAAATTCATGGCTGACAGCGAACTACTCCAAATAATCAAGTAGTAGCCTCTATTGTAGCTGCTGTGTCACATGTGGCAGGGCACATGGTTTCTGGCACCTCGTAAGTGGGCAATAATCTTATGAATACATACGTTTTTCATTACTATCAGGAAAGAGGACCAGAAATAGTTATTACTAAAGTTAAATAGACAAGAGGATGATTTCACACATTATTCCAGGGCCATATTAACTTTCCACCTTTTGTTGTAATTTTATCCCAAAGTATGTGGACTGTTGAAACAGTAGACAGGACATTGCAGCTGGCCACTGTGTGGGTGGATGTCAACCAAGCCAGATAAGCCAGAAGTGGAAAAATGTTGGAGAACTCCATAAAAATATATTTGCTTTCAAGTGTGAATATTGTAGACCAGTCGTCAACATGGTCCCACAGTCACACTCCTGGTATTTACCTTTCCGTGTAACCACCTCCCTTCTAGTGTGGGTAGGCCCTGTGACTTGCTCCTAATCAATAGATTAAAGAAAAGGTGACAGAATAAACACGATGACATGTGCAAGATTATGTTACATATTAATGAAGTTACCGGTTGAAGAAACATATTAATGAAAACTGGGTGGCTCAGTCTGTTGAACCTCCAAGTCTTGATTTCAGCTCAGATCATGATCTCATGGTTGTGAGTTCGAGCCTTGCATCAGGCTTTGCACTAACAGTGCAGAGCCTGCTTGGGATTCTCTCTATCTGTCTCTCTCTGACCCTTCCCAGTTCATGCCCACTGTCTCTGTCTCAAAATAAGTAAATAAACTTAAAAAAAGAAGGAAACTGTCAGGTTATGACCTGCATATGGAAAGGGCCATACAATGGAATGAGGGGAGGTCTCTGGCCAATAGCCAAAGAGAAAACAAGGATCTTGGTATAATAACTTCCAAAAAACTGAGTGCTTCCAACAACCACATGAGCTTGAAGATCACCAGCCTTAGATGGGACTACATTCCCAGCCAACCGCAAATTACAGCCTTGTAGAATACCCAGCTTTGCCAGACCCAGACTTCTGACCCACAGAAATGGTGAGATAATAAATGTATGATGTTGACACTGCTAAGTTTTTGATAAAATTGTCACAAAATAATAGATAATTAATACAGTAGAAGACAGCCCTTCAAAGATACAGGAGCCTAACATATTGTTGATGGTTTTAAGGACTAATAATATTGGGAAGATAAAGAGATTGACAAACTTTTTCAGATTCAAGTAGTAAATTCTTTAGGCTTTCAGTCTGTTGTAGCTTGTCAATTTTGTCATTGTAATTTCAAAGCATACAGAGAAAATACACACAAAAGAATGTTGGGTCTGATGCCCCATCTAAAATGGAGAACAAACGTATGCATCTCTCATCTCTCACAAGGATCTAGCACATTACTTTGTATAACTCTTTAGATTCTGGGGTCATCATCTTTCACACATGTGAATAATATCCAGACTCATTTACCAAGCAACATGGAAAACTTAGGCTCCCAACTCGGTGTGAGTGCCAGAGGAGAAAAGTGCAATCCAATCTGCTGTGCTGTTGGGAAAGATATTACATGAAGTGTGCGGCAAGGACTTAAATTAAAATGTAGTCCCTTAGAACTCTGGAGCAAGGCCACATCATTTGCAGAAGAAAACTATGCAACATTTGAAAAAGCAGTCCTTAGAACGTGGGCCCTACCAGTGCTGACAATGTACCTGACAATGAATTATCAAATGGTTAGGCAACCAGAGAATTCCATATGAGTTAGGGTCTGTTAGACCCACTCGTGCATATGTTGGGTGGGGAAGATGCAAGTCAGTACAATAGAGGTATTGTATCTAGAATGGCTTCATAGCGGGTTCTGATGACCAGAGGATGTAAAAAAAAATCAAGCTTGGATAAAAGGTCGGTTAGCTCAGTATATAAATGTAATCCAAAAATGGATCCTGTGGTATTACAACCTCACATAGAAGGCAATGAGGAGAAAGCTTCCCAGGGTGCTGTTGTGAGCAGTGCACCTGTTATCCAATATGCAGGAAAAGAGAACTGGCATGTGGTAAGTGTCTACACAGACATAAGAGCAAGTAATTGCTTATTAGGCTGGCTACCTGGCCATGTGGCTTAAAGGACAAAGAAAAATTGGAAATATAAAGAAAATTAAAGTTTGAGAGGAGGCATGCAGACGGACTTTTATGGTCATGAAGGGTGGGGCTCTTTTAACTCACGTTAACAACCACCAGAAAGGATTAACCATAGAAAAACCCCTGAACATTTGGATAGTCAGTATGACTCTATTACTTGGCATCAGCCAGCCTGTGTCATCTGCCACCCCAGTGCTGACAGAACGGGTGAATGAATGAACTGGTCATTGTGTCAGGGATGAAGTCTGCACAGAGTGTAACAACATGTGTTCCCACTCACCAAGACGGTCCTTGGAGCAAGTTGGAGCAACTTGGAGCAAGTTGCCGTCGTTGCTCAATGATCGGTCAGCTATCCACAAAGATCAACCCTTAGTACCGGAAATGTTCATCCTTCAAGGAGACCAACCATCTACTTGTTGTTAAGTTTATTGCACTGAACCCTTCAAATCTTAGAAAAGACAGTGGATCATGTTTACTAAGATCAACACATATTCTAGGAATGGGTTTGCTTTTTCTACCCATGGGGCCTTGAGCAATTCCAATATTTGAAGAATTATAAATAGTTTCATCAAGAACACAGAATTCTACATAACGTTGAAGACTAAGGGATCGATTCAACACCAAAGCGGAGGGTGGGTGGTTGATTAGGTAAAATAATCTTGGAATGCTTTGTCCCATAACATTGCGTGCCATGCAGTCACCACTCGTCTGCTAGAACATTAAAATGATCTCCTGTAAGTGAAACTGAGATGCCAGCTTAAGAACAATAACTTGTGAGGATTGGGCATCTTCCAGGGCAAAATATATACCCTTAGTCATGAATCAGAACTGGAAGTCAACCATGAAATTTCCATACAATTTTTAATGAGATTGTTTTCCTTTGTTTTGTTTGTTTTGTTTTATACAGTTTTGCTTAGTAGTTGCATTTGTAAGAAATATTACCAAACGGCCCTTTCATATCAAAATGTATGTAGGCCCATTCTTTTGTCTGCTGAAACTCAAGCGTAGGGGCGAAAAATCAAATTTCAAAACCATCTTAAGGATATACTTGAAACGATTATTTTAAAATCCTTTTAATCAGAGATGTCAAATACATGTATTGTAGGTTTTCAAATCTTAGCATCATCGTTTAACTATTTTTCTTGGCAAAAATAACAATAGAAAGAAAATGTGTTTCTTTTATACTGAAAAGAAAACTTCAAAGTTGTTATCGATCTTTTCACATTACATCAAAATTACATTGATTGTGGACCAGACAAAATATTGGCAATCAAGAGCAAGTTCAGAGTAATTTTAGAAGTGTAAGTTGGCCTAAGTCGGCAAGTGGGGAGAGTTAGGTTTTTGGAAGAGGGCTCTGAAATATATCTTTTTTTAAAAACGGCAATTCCAGAAGACAATGTGCCTATAAATGAGTCCTAGCCCAAGATGTACCCTTATGGAGTCTCCGTGCCAGGGATGGAAGCCCTGATGACACCTGCTGTAGGTAACGGACAACCACAGCCCTTCACAGATTTGCCCTCCAGCCTCCTCCAAGAACACCAACATTTCCTGGCTATCAGATATGCCAGACGTGTTCTCACTTTTAGTGAGGTCATTTTCAGCATAACACTCTAAGAGGCATGTACCAAATATCTCCTGTTCTGTAAGATATAACTATTAAAATTTCTAGACCTGAAGCTTCACATATCCTTGTGAGTTCTGAAATACTGAAATTACTGAGTTACCCACTCCTGAAAATAAAAAGATCTAAAACAACATAATACCTATGATCATCTCACAAAATGTGGTGTTTACTTTGATTAATGCCAACATAGTATGTCAAAAGACCTATTATTACTGCTGTTAGATAGATAGATGATAGATAGATAATAGATAGATAGATAGATAGATAGATGATAGATAGATAGATAATATAGTGAGTGCTGTGTATACTGTATGTTACTGTATATAGACAGTAATATAATAAATACAAATATGTGTGTATATGTATACATATATACTTTATCTTTCATGCATTCTTTTATTCATTTTCATCCATTCAACAAATATTTATTGAACTACTAACATTGGGCAGGCATTGGTGGTATTATTTTATTTATTTATTTTTAACATGTACTCATTTTTGAGAGACAGAGCGTGAGTGAGGGAGGCCAGAGAGAGAGGGAGATACAGAATCCAAAGCAGGCTCCATGGTCTGACCTGTCAGCACAGAGCCTGACACGGGGCTCGAACTCACAAACTGTGAGACCAGGACCTGAGCTGAAGTTGGACGCTTAACCGACTGAGCCACCCAGGCATCCTGAGGTGGTGGTATCATTTTAGCAAGAAAGCCGTGGTCCCTGTCCTCATAGCACTTCTCACACGCTGTAAGGATCACAAACTAACATTAATGGAAATACTATAATTAGCATATAGTATGCACTAGGTTAACTATTTACCTGTATTACCTGATATACTTTTGTTATAAAAGTTTATTGGGAAATATTATAACTGAAGCCAGTTCTTCAAAAACAATAGGTCAGGAAAATCTTGGGGAAGAAGAAGGTTATTTTAGGTAAGGTGATAGGGGTCTCCTCTGTGAGGAAGTAACATTTAAGCAGAACCTTGAATGATCTGAAGATAAAGTCTGTGAATAGGTCTCGGGGAAAATCAAACAGAGAGACCCTGAAAAGAAAACAAGTTTCCTATGTTTGAAGGCCATCAAGAAAGTACCAACAAATGAATGAGTGAGGAAGAGGGTGTTAGGAGAAGAAGAGGTAAGAATAAACCCCGATCAGAGTGTGTGGTATCTTGTCGAATATAGCAGACAGTTATAGATTTGACTAAGAGTGAGATCACAATTAGTATTGATCAATGGAATTATTATTACATTCAGCAATAGCCTTATTTAAATTAGGGTAGAATAAAACCATAAAGCTGTTGATCATGAAAATGGAGTAAGAAATAGAAGAAAAAAAAAGATGTGATCAAAATTATACTGCCTGGAATTGTTGTAAATGTTTTAGATGCTTAATAATAGTAACAATAAACATAATAGTAATAACAACAATAAAAGGTTGTAAGAAAGCATGAAGTCAATATCTACTTTAAAAATGTCCAATTGTGTCCTCTGGTCATATCACACATAAATGTGAAAAAGAGATAGTCTATGACATCAAAAAAAGGCACAATATGAGAAGTATGAAAGTTTAGAAACAAAACAAAAAAATTGAAACAGCAGCTGAAGACTAGTCACGGGACAAGGGAGATATGAGAAAATCCTTAGAGTCCTATGCATTTGAACTGTCAGCTATTCAGGTTGGAATGAGGCAGAAAATCTGATATTTAGTTTAATAGAAACTTCTTTTTAATAGAAACTAAATTTCGATTTAGTTTAGAAAATCCGATATATAGTTTAAGGTAAATGACTTCTAAAAGCTTGGTCCAGGGCAACAAAGCCAAGAGTAAGATTTCCCAAATGCATAAAACTGGAAGTGGGATCAGGGAACCAAGAAAATTCACCACAGGCTTTCCTAACACATTAACCTGCACTGTCTAACAAATAACTTTGTCAGTTAAACAAAATATGCCACATCGGTTAAAGCTTTCTATCATTCTAATTTTCAATGTCAAAATGGCAGAGAAAAAAGATAAGACTGACGTGGGTTTCATGTGAAGCTGACTCTATTATGCTTGTCCCCTGATTCAAGGGATATGTTAATATGGCTGAGAACTCCTCCCCGTTTTATTGACTTAGACAAAAGTTTTAAGGGTTTCTAACTGGTTTTAAAGATACATCTCAATAATAACTCAGTCCTGGGTATCCATGGCTACCATACCTTTCCACTTGAAGCTCTCTTATTTATTTATGTATTTATGTATTATGTATGTAGGTATGTATTTACCTACTTACTTATTTACTTGTGTATTTATCAGTTTTTTCAAGTTAGTTAATATACAGTGTAGTCTTGACTTCGGGAGTAGAACCCAGTGATTCATCTCTTACGTATGACACCAAGTGCTCATCCCAAAGAGTGACCTCCGTAATGCCATCACACATTTAACCCCATCTCCAGAACCCCTCAGTTTATTCTCTGTATTTAAGAATCTCTTATGGTTTGCCTCCCTCTCTGTTTTTCTCTTATTTTCCCTTCCTTTCCCCTATTTCATCGGTTGAGTTTCTCAAATTCCGCATAAGTAAACATGTATGATATCTGTGTTTCTCTGACTCACTTACTTTGGTTAGCATAATACCCTCTAGTTCCATCCACGTTGTTGCAAATGGCAAGCTTTCATTTTTTTGCATTGCTGAGTAATACTCCATTGTGTGTGTGTGTGTGTGTGTGTGTGTGTGTGTGTGTGTATACACCACATCTTCTTTATCCATTCACTACTTGATGCTGTCTTGTACAGGAAGGAAGGTGACCTAAGCATGTAGGACACAAACATCTCAAGCATCAGGAACTTGGCTTCATTAAAGATTTTTGTAAGGCAGTTGGCCAGGAAAGCCAAGATCAATTTTACCAAGAACGAGAAACCTAAATGTTCCATGACACAATAGAAAACAGTGGTAGTGTTTTGCCTTCAATGTTCAGGAGGCTTTTCTTATGATCCTTTTCTTACTCTAACCATTCTGGAATTTATGTTTGTATATTATATGAAATGTAAATGTGTTGCTTTTTTTTTTTATGGATAGCCAATTTTCAAAAGGAAAAACTTGAATGGCCAACACGTTTCCCTGATTAGAAATGAAAAATTTCTTATTAAAGGTTTTTTATTCTGTTTTCAAACAACTGATCCCAAACTACTATCTTGTTCCAGTGATTAACTTGCCACACTTGTTTAGTTATTATTTTGTGCCAATACAACTTGTTTAGTTAATGTAGTTTTGTAGCATGTTTTCATAGCCTATCAAACTCATCCCCATTAATTAATTTGTTTTTCAAAGTAGTTTTGATTTTTCTTGCCAATTTTCTCCTCCTATGAGGAGAAACAAAGTCTATCAAATTTCTGTTGAAGTTTTGGGTATGATTTAACTGAACATAGGGATTGATAAAAAACAGATGTGCTTTCAATGTAACATATCGCTAGTTATGGATGTGTCATATCCCTTTTATTAGGATGCTCCAGAAAAAGAGAACCAATAGGACACATATAGATAAAAAATGAGATTTGTTTTAGGAATTGGCTCATATGGTATGGAGCCTAAGAAGTCCCACAGCATGTTATCCTCAAGCTGGGGAACCAGAAAAGCCAATGGTATGATTCAATTCGATGACAAAATCCTGAGAACTGAGTGGCTTTTGGGTTAAGTTCCAGAATGCAAGGACCTGAGAAGGAGGAGCTCCCATATCTGAGTGCAAAACAAGATGAATGTCCCAGCTCAAGAAGACAGCATGAGGACCTGTCCTTCCTTTGCCTATTTTATTCCGTCTAGACCCTCAGAGGATCAGCTGATGCCCAACACATTGGTGAGTTCGAATCTTTGCTCAGTCTACTAAAGTCAATGCTGACTTCTTCCAGAACATGCTCACATATACACCCAGAAAAAAACGTTTAAGCAGCTGACTGGGCATCCAGTCAAGTGACACATAAAATTAACCATGACATCTCCCCCTCCCAAAAGATTTTTTTTTTGTCTTTAGCTAAATTTTTCCAATCTCTTTGTATACAACTTAAACATTTCATGTTAAACATATTCCTAGAAACCTCATAGATTTTTCTGTGCATAAGATCTTTCTATGAAAATGTAGAGTTAGGGATGCCTGGGTGGCTCAGTCAGTTAAGCTTGTGACTTCAGCTCAGGTCATTTTCTCACAGTTTGTGAGTTTGAGCCCCATGTTGGGCTCTGTGCTGACAGGTCAGAGCCTGGAGTCTACTTCCGATCCTATGTCTCCCTCTCCCTCTGCCCCTCCCCCACTCACACCCTGTCTCTCAAAAATAATAAACAAAAAAAAAATTAAAAAAAGAAAGAAAATATAGAGTTAGCTATGACTTTGTGTTGGAATGCCAAAATGCTTTTGTACATCGATTTTGCATCTGATTGCTTGGCTAAACTAATGTACCGGCTCTAATAATTGTGTCACTTTATTGTTTTTGCAGATATTACATGAAAATAGCAAGTATTTAACAAAATAGCCTGAATAAGCAACCAGGAATTTCAATGGGAAGCAAAATAGAACTGCAGTTATTAAGTCATTCTTTTGGGAACTTTTATTAACTAGTTGAATTTTAATAAATCTCTAATTACCAAAGCATTTTGTCCCAATTCCACAATTTACAAAGACATTATATAGGAGGAAAGCATTTGTTTATCACATGGCACTTAAGGTCACAGAGTCGCACATGTACACACAGCTCGTTCATTCTTCTCCATATCATTTAGCTGATGTTACCCCCGATATTCCTTTTGTATCCATTAATTACTATCATATGCAAAATATTGCAAAGAACTTAAATCTTTTTGCTGTGTGAGTGCACATATGGCCACCGATGCACTATAACTTGCAATTTTTATCCGTACTTTGATTAAAAAGCAAAGAGTAAAATAGTAATTTGAGAAAAAGCAGAGAAACAAACACACCTTCATAGTCTTTTCTGCTGTGCCTGTACCTATTAGCCAATGACCTCAGTGAAAATCATTATCACTCCTAAGAGGAGATAAGAGTTTTTCTGTTGTGTAAATAATCAAACAATGGTAGAGTAGATGAATGAAGCATTTATGGTGTCCCTGAAATGTAAAATGTAGCAACTCTGTATTTGGTACCTCAATTAAATTTTTTTTCCCAAGTATAATTTACATTGGATTTTATGGAGAAAACTTGCTGACTTATTGGACTTCCCCCCGCTTATTATTGATGATTATTTCAATTCTCTATATCACTTAAAAGGGCTAATTACAATCTTTTTAGAGGTTTGCTGTGTTTGTTGCTATTAGAAGATTGCTTACCTATAACTTGCAAATATTTATAAGGCGTGGATAGCCATTTTATTAAGCTGCCCTCTTGTGACCAGTAGAGAGGGATATATATCATGGGACTAAATCTGCCAAAAAGCAATAAATCTATGTGGCCTTTAATTTTTTTGTTAACATTTATTCATTTTTGAGAGTGAGAGAGACAGAGCATGAATGGGGGAGGGGCAGAGAGAGAGGGAGACACAGAATCAGAAGCAGGCTCCAGGCCCTGAGCTGTCAACCCAGAGCCCAACGCGGGGCTGGAATTCACAGAGCGCGAGATCATGACCTAAGCGAAGTCGGATGCTCAACTGACTCAGCCACCCAGGCGCCCCATACAAAACTACCTTCATTATTACCTCCCACCTTACATCATCAGCATCCTCTGGGAGATTCTGAGAAATGTTGAGTGTTGGACCCTGACACCACGGAACTCCTATGGCATCAGAAACTCTGAAGATGTGATTAGCAGTATGTGTTTTAACCGTCCCTACAGGGGAACCTGAGAACCTCTAAACTTTGAGAACCACTGGACTCGGTGATTCTCCACTTCCCAGAGAAACTTACATTCCAGAGGGGAAGATACAAACAAATGGAAACCTAGCCAAGAATGGAAGTCCAAGCATTATTTCCGAAAGAAGACCAAAAAAAAAAAAAAAAAAAAAAAAGGAAATCTTCTTCCATTGTAGGTAGAATTTGTTGACTTATTCATTCCAGTGAATAAAATAATGACCATTTATTCTGACCCTTTCCAGTTCCAAGCACTCGGGGACTGCTATCATTAATTACCAAAGTAAATTTTGGTTTACAGATAGGAGGGCTCAGAGGAATTAAGAAATGTGCTAATTGCCGAAGTCATACAACTAGACATCCAAGCCATTGTTCAAAACCCATTACCCTCTCTCGAAACTACATTCGTTCTAGCAAATTTCCGTGTCTCCTATTCAGAAGAAGCTTGTTTCTACGTATAAAAACAACTTACAAAGGCTGTTCAGAATAAGTGAGACACTTGTTTGCATATGATTCTAAGTGTTCAAGTTAAATTAGATGTCATCTTTAAGCTATTCCTTTTGTTCAAAGCCTCTCATTTTCTCCTGACCATCATAAAATAGCTAGTGTCTGAATTCTACTGCATAGTAACTGCTTATTGTATCTCAAAATAGGCCTTGCAGGAATGTGATGAACTCTTTTTAAGAAACTGAAGAATTCCCAGGGATTTACCCTCCTCTCATAAACAGTATGTCAACCCATATAAATATTTGTTCAATTAAGATTGCTCATGGGGCGCCTGGGTGGCTCAGTCAGTTGAACGACCGACTTCGGCTCAGGTCATGATCTCAAGGTTCATGAGTTCGAGCCCCGCGTCAAGCTCTGTGCAGACAGCTCAGAGCCTGGAGTTTGCTTCGGATTCTGTGTCTCCCTCTCTGTCCCTGCCCCTCCCCAGCTTGCACTCTGTCTCTCCCTCTCTCAAAAATAAATAAACATTAAAAAAATTAAAAAAAAAAAAGATTGTTCATGAACAGGCAGACCTATCCCTAGGATAGGACTTTTTCTTGAGTATCTTGGGCCCAGTGTGTGGGAGGGTAAGGGATTCTGAGCCTCGCTGTTCTTCTCTTAGTATCATTATGATTTAATCCGATTTTTTCTTTAATAATATTCCAAAGGGCCCATGAAACGTGAAACACAGGACAGGTTTTTTTTTTTTTTTTAATTAATTTATCATTATAGTGGATTCTAAATTGATTCAAGTGGTCTGGCCTCCATGCTTCTTATCCTAATATCTTTTTTCATAACTTCTAGTTTCTCATATTGTCTTCTTTTAACTGAGTTATTCAGAAAAGGATTTTGTCTTCATAGTTTTCTTCTTAGCCTGACCCATGTTGGGTATAACAACTTTTTGTGGAGAGAATATTACATAAAATATTTTAACTCCTATTGCATGATTATCATAAAAGTCGAACCTTAAGGATTTCACTATTAACACTGCCAGTATGCCTTTCTCTCTAAGGCTCAATGGATCTGAAACACTAGTATCGATTGTGCACAGGGCATTTAATCACTCATTTTTCCTGACATCAGTATGATGTAATCACTCTTTCCATTCTACAAGTAAAGACACTGAGACATCGAATCGTTTTGTAAATTGCTCAAGGTCATTTGATTACCAACCAGTGGAGCTAAGTTTTAAACTGACCACACTGACTACAGAATCCATGAACATCTAGGTCACATGGTCAACGTAAGTGTGATGACAGTCTAGAATCCTGTTGTTGCAAACATATTCAGAACTACAAACTTGTTGGGTGGTTTTCTTTTCTCTTTTCTTTTCTTTTCTTTTCTTTTCCTCTTTCTTTCTTTCAACATTTTAATATTATTTATGTGGTTGTGGAAGTAAGCATGTGAATGGCTATTAAGTTTTCATTGATAAAATATTTTATAGTTAAATAATTACCACATGGCTTTAAAATGTTAATGCAAGTTTTCATAGTCATAGGTCTTATCTTCCAACTTGAGGTACAATATGTATTTTAAATATTAAGTATAAATTATTATTCAAACTGGTGGAACTGGAATACAGCCTTGAAATCCCAATCCCAAAGTGATCTGTAATCTCCTGTAAACTACATTAAAAAGAACTAACAGCCGAATCCATTTACAAAATACCCAACACAGTAGTTCTATTGCAGACACCTTCACGATCAATTCAGTGCAATGAGAAAAAGCCCATCAATCAATCAGCCAGACATTTAATCAAAACACACAATGAAAAATCTATCAAAACAAGGATCTGAAAGCAACTGCACTTTGATTACTTGAACACCAATGTGCATGAGATTTGAGCCCTGAGTTGCCTCTTTGTCAAACACAAGATGCTAGCTACTGGTTTTTCCACGAACTATTTTGCCCCATTACTCACGATGGTGTTTAAATCAACCAGTCAATTTTCTAAGAAGCAATTATTTTTTTTCCAAAAAGTTTACAAATACTCAAGTAAGGAAAGGAGAAAACAGTATACTGTTTTTTTTAAAAAGAAATCTTTCAAAACCAGTTATACTTAGAAAAAACTATTCCAAATTAACAAATATTTAATTATGCAGCCCATCAGAGGCATGAGGTCATAAAATTTTATGGGCAAAATGGATTTCTGGCATGCTCACTTAACTCAAATCCAGGTAACACAGTATGCACTTCCTTTTCTAAAAGTCTTACAAATTTTGCTACAAACTAGAGCGGGGCAGAAACGTCAACAATGTTGCCTTTTTTCAGGCTTACTAAACAGTTACAAAAGTGCTTTTTGTTCTGCTTTGCTTGTTTCAGTTTTGGACTCTCAGTTATCCATTGTCAGTAAAGCTCAAACTCTTTTTTTTCTTTCATTTTCAAGTATCTGAATAAATATCTTAATAAATATCTTTCAATTTCAAGTATCTAAACTTCCTAGGGACTCACTTAATTAGGAACAATTTGTATGATCTAAAATCAATTGAATGCTTACTCTCCTTTGGGGAGCGACTAAAAAATTGGAGGCGGGTGTGGATTTAAATTTTAAAATGTAATGAGGGCCATAAACGGGCTTCCATGGCTAAGGAATTCTGTGCCACCTTTTGAAACAGATATGAGTAACACTGTTTTCTGACTTAATTGTATTGTATTGTGGTGGGGCTCAATATTATCTTGCAAATTATTGTTTTGCAAATCCAGCCACAGAAGTAAAGAATAAAATGTAAATGAACTTCAGTTATACCTTGGTGAAGAAATAGGAGGGCCCCTGTATTTCTGAATCTGGGTCACTAGGTCAAGCCCTGTCTACCACCACCCCCATTTTGTAGGGTCCAACTGTAGCACCTCATCAAAAAGTTACTATCTCCCTTTTCTTGTAGTAGAGTGTTGTGGAAAACATCTCTCCTCTAAACTGGACACATGTCAACAAAGAATGATGAGAAGCTTCTATGCTTATGTGAGTATCTTATGCCTTCAAATAGAAAACACTGTCTTTAACTTTTGGATTTTTGTCATTTCTTTTGGGTTTTGGACAGCTTCTGACCCCAAAGATGGGAGACTTTGCCATGATGCTCATCCCTCAAACCTCATTCCCCATCTTGTTTCCAGGGTGTTTTTGAACACAAAGAGTTAGCACAACATTGATGACCCAGCTTCTTTCACTGTTTAGGGGTCAGTCAGAAATAATGGCTCTGTTCGAATGATCCAGTGTTTCCTGAAAAGTTAAGGACCTCATTCTAAGCCTGGGTCTTCCCCCACATGTTTTCAAGTAGATAACACTCTTCTTATCTACCTCAGACCGCAGGAATAGTTTAAAAAGTTGATAGGCTACTTCTCACTAAATCCTCCAGACTACTGTTTCTCTATCAATGCTCTGAAAACACACCAGTGAAGAGATAGCACAAGAGGAACACTTGCATTTAGTTAAGGAGCCACCAAAGACCAGCGCTATAGAAGAAGCCAATGATTCCTATCCACAAAAGTCATACTGCAGCTTTTGCCTTGCGTCTTACGTGCCCAGTATCCACAGTTTGGCCCTGAACCCACTGATTTTAGATTTTTGAGATGGCACATTCTCTGATTATTTTTTTTTAAACCTCTTCAACTACCCAAATCTGGATTGTGCATCTTGACGTACAAGAAAATGGTCCATCTGGTTCTCTATTTGGATCTGTTGTGTGGTACTGCCTCTTGGCTACTCCTTTGGCACTTAGCTCCCCAGCAAGCAATTTTCAAATTCCTCTGGCTCTGAAATAAAGAGGCAGGCTCCACTGAACTGGCACATCCTTAGATGTTGCAATTACTTATTTAACAGAGTCTCTTCTCTTGAAACTCCCGGAGTTGAGACCAACTCTTACTGCCTTTGAACGTCTAAAATAGAGTGAAAGGTATGGAGAAAGAATGAGCAAGGTTAATTTCTCATTATTCCCTGATGATTCTATTTTTAGTCCGAGACATGAGCTCCTAGGGAAGGCGAAGATCATAGTTTTTAATTTATTGATTTCTTTTATAGAGATAACACATGTACAAGTTTAAGAAAACATAATTTTCTCCAAGTCTCTCCAAGCCACCTGGGGACGCACAGACCCATGAGGTGAATTTTTCATCTGTATTTTCACCATCAGATTTTCTTGGAGAAGCAATTTTATGGATGAAGTTGTTTGCATTCCCCAGACATCTAGGTACCGCCGACTCCACAGTGAGTGGAGGCAGTTAATTAAGCGTTCAATATAGCACCCCCTCCAGACCTAAGTAAGGAAGAATATGCATTGGGGTCTTGGGCTCCACCTGAAGCTCGCACTCATATTTTCACGTTCTTTCCTATTTACAGAACGAAAAATAGAATGGAAGAGTATAAGTTGTAGTAAAATAAACAGGATCATCAAGGACCAAGAGGATTTATTTGGTCTACCACTAAAAAAGACCAAAAAGCCTCTGCCTAGAGCACCAAGCTCCTGTGGGAAGAGATTGGGTTCCAGCTTTGGGGTGCAGTTTTGCTGAAAGACTGGTGAGAAGTCTCCTGAGAGAAAGCCTGAGGGAAAGTAATTTCCTCTGTCACATCCAATGTCTCAAAGACGAGAGGAGCCTATGATTAGGCAAGGGTGCCCTCAGCTGCTCCCTATCAGCCTGGGGCAGACACCCCCCCCCAGCCTCCTAGAACTCATCCAGTCATCGCGTGCCCCCACAGTGGCACTTCGTGGTATAACACAGGGCTCTCTAGATCCCTCCTTGTCCAGCGTGAGCACCTCTCTCACTGACTCCCCTATCTGTCACCTAAGAGCGGCCTGACTTTAGACAAGCTTCTGACCATCACTGTGCTTCAGAAATTTTGCCCAGTGGCAAAATAGGGATAACAATAGCCATGACCTCATAGATGATTTAATTTATGTAAAGCATGTCAAACAAGACCATAGTAAGAATGATTTCAAAAAATATGAGATGTGCTTGGTTTAATGGTTTCCTCTAAAGCACACTGACACATCAGTCACTAGATTATCACAAAACTGTGGAAAATCTATTGTCTCAGGTATTGAACCCACTGACCAAGTGAGGAAATTCATTCTCAGAGAGAACTTGTCACTGTGCTTTGCAAACTACTTAGTAGTGAACACAACTACCAAGTAATCTGAGTTAGTCAGCAATGGAAGCACAGATAAATAAGGCCCATACTCATAGTAGAGGTTAAATCAAAACCACAAAATAAAGGATGGTTGAAGAGAAGTGGGCAGTGATAGATTTTAGCCTCACTTCGCTAAGGAAAACAGTAAGAGGAATTTAAAAATCTATTTACTGTTCCTGTCATCAGAGTATAGAAAAAAAAAGTCATTTATCATTATCATCTATCAATAACGATCATTTTTTTAAAATATTCATTTATTTTTGAAGGAGAGAAACACAGAATGTGAGCAGGGGAGGGACAGAGAGAGAGGGGCACACAGAATCCGAAGCAGGTTCCAGGCTCTGATCTGTCAGCACAGAGCCCGGCACAGGGCTCGAACCCAAGAGCTGCGAGATCATGACCTGAACGCAATTCATCCCCTTAACCAACTGAGCCACTTAGGTGTCCCTCTAAGGATGATTTTTAATGTCATGTGCAGAGTATTAAGAAAAATATTAGACCCGTCCCCATTTATAGGGATATATTTGACAAGAATTATGTTTATCATGGGGATTATGTTAAAATATACCACTTATGTTTACGATCACCATTCTAAAATTTCTAAGTCATTTCTATACTTAATACAAACCTGATTTCTTAATATTTTTAAATCAGCGTAGTTGGAGTGCTGAGGACGGTAAGCATTTGCCCACCTGCTTATTTCTAATTTGTCTGGTTCATCCTATTGTACTTCTCAGAATTTTCATCCATTATAGGGATCACACAAAATGTAAGATAGTGCCCCATAGTGTATTGTACTCTTTGTTGCTAATGGACAATCTCTCCAGAAGGTATAAATAAAAATTGATTAGAAGTGTTTTACTTACCATCTGGAAGTCCAATATCAGGCTTCAATGAATAGCCTTCAACACTTATAGACTCTAATATCCTGGTTCTTTATGATAATTTTCTAAGGGCAAATCCAGTTCATAGTTACCTTTTTTTCCCCCCTTTTACTACATTAACCTATTGCAGTTTTGATTTCAATTACCTTGTAATGCATATATAAAATAAATTACAGAGAGAAAATATTACAGAGCGGTTTAACATGTTAATGGTAAATTAAATGCACTCTCTTCTTCATTATGCAAATTTGCAATGCTGTGGAACATTTAGCACTCTCTCCTGGATAGCACTCAACATTTTATATGCAGATAAGTCAACAGCTCTGGTGAACTTTTGCCTTACTCATGCATTAATACAAGGAATAAATGCTGACATGTTTCCGGTTGCTTCACCCACCTACAGGTAAGATACAAGAGAATTCACTATTTCATACAGAGCATCCATTTCTGGTCATACCACTCAGGGTGTTCCTTCTGAAACAGATCACTGTGTTCGATGGTGAGCAAAGAAGTGCTAATTTTGATTTAAAATTTAAATGTTTAAATGCATTTTATTGTCTCATTAAAGTGACTGTAAGATCATTGAGCAAACAAATGAGTACAGTTTTCTTGTCATAATTAATGGATATGATTCTCGTAACTTGTAATAGTTCCCACTTATCTTTTTAAATCCTGGCTATGTCAAGTGTAATGAATCAGTTTTCATTTATTAAAGTTGAATTGGGAAATGTGGCTCAAAGGGTACAAACTTGGCAGTTAGTGAGAGGCATAAGTATATACATGTTCAGATAAATATGTTTGAAAAGTAAAATTTCTGTGTCTGAGCACACCAGAGAAATTGCGGTTCACTGGAGTTGAAGGCAAAAAGTATAAAACTACTGTTCATAATCTATTATTAAATGATTAGTTGGATAATATGGGTTCTCTATGTAATTTTCTGATAATAATTATTCTTGGCGGGTTTTTATTAATAATAATGTTGAAAGGTGCACCTTACCTTATGTTTATAAGCTACATTGCATACACAACAATTCTATGGAATTATTAGCCACCGTATATTGAGTTTTTTTTTAAGCATGAGAAAAATGAAATTTACAGGTTTTTCTAAAGTGTCCCATGACTCTATTGTTAAGAACTCTAAAGAGTCTAAGATTGTACCCAAGTTGCAAACGAACAAGCAAGCCTGTTATAATTCCATGGAAGCTGAAAGAAGCCATGGGACCCCTGGGTCAGAAATAAAAAGCTTTATTAGGCACAGAGAAAGCAATAGCTAGAGTGTTCGCATAATCGTGTCAGATCCCTGAGGCTCAGTTCCCACAGGAAAAAGGCAGGTCCACCTACACACTTACATATACAGTGCAAAGCCCTGTACCACCTTTATCAGTGAGTGAGCAAGCCTACTTTGCGTCAGTTAGGAGATGCTTCTTCATCCCTCGTGATTGTGCTCTACAGATAAACCTTGTGAAATGACCCTGGTAAAGAGTGGTCAGAGCCTTCTTGGAAACCTTCTTGGCATACTCAGCATTTGATTCCTCAAATTAAAGTGAAAACTTACATCGTAGGCTCTCCTACAAAAAGCAAAGTATACATCATTCGCCTAACGTGAAAATTCTTTGGCTGTTTCAAAGACATAATTGAAAACTAAGGAAAAAGTGGGAGAAAGTGGTAGACCAAGAAGGATCAGACAAGCTAGAATAAGGCAGTTATTTGTGGAAACCTCTATGAATTCTGGGGATCCATCAGGAAGGAGGCATCCAAGAGTTTCAGAAACAACGTGGTTTTTTTTTTTTTTTTTTTTTTTTTTTTGGAGAGAGAAGGAGGAAGGTAGGGGAGCAGTGACAGAGACAGAGAGAGAGAGGGTGAGAAACCCAAGCAGGCTCCACACTGTCAGCACAGAACCCCACAGAGGGCTTGAACCCATGAACCATGAGATCATGACCTGAGCCAAAATCAAGAATCAGACGCTTAATGCACTGAGTCACCCAGGCGCCCCCAGCAACAACTTTTAAATATTCTGTTCAGAAGTATTCCAAAGCATCGTGTAGTTGTACGTCATCCAACTGACACCAAGATGTCTCCAAAAGTTATTGAAACTCAATAATAGAATTTTTAGATCTGTTGACGTCAAGAAGTAAAATTGAGAGATCAGGAGGTGGGTCCCATCCTCCAAATAGAGACTAGAAATAAAGCTTGTAATCTAATTCTTTGACAGGACCTGGAAAAACACATAAATGACTACAATGAAAATTAGGAAGTGTGGCCCTTGGGCCCTCTACACTTAAGAATAGGAGGAAATGCGGCACCTGGGTGGCTCAGTTGCTTAAGCATCTGACTTTGATTCATGTCATGATCTTACAGTTTCTAAGTTCGAGCCCCATGTTGGGTTCTGCATTGACGGTGGGGAGCCTGCTTGGGATTCTTTCTCTCTCTCTCTCTGCCACTTCTGTTCTCTCTCTCTTTCTCTCAAAACAAATAAATAAGCTTCAAAAAGTATTTAAAGAATGGCAGAAAATTAAATATTAATAAGGTAGGAAAAACATGTGGTGAGAGATCAAATTTCCATTACAGACCCAACACAGCAAATCCAAGTCCTGGACCAGTTTCAAGTAATGGTGAGTCAGAGCACAAAGCTGGAGCCCCAGGTAGACAGCTTGCATCTAACCCAGGATGCGCAGAGAAGGAGTCTAAGCTCCCTGCATCACTGACAAAGTGAAGCTTAAGCCCAGAATAGCCCGACTACTGGGGTAGTGCTAAGCATGTCAGTGTTAATGAACACTTCTGTTATTTAATTAAAGCCCTTAAAAAAATGAAGAAGAGCTCAATTAAATGTCATAGATTTCATAAAGTAAGGAGTTGATGAAATTTTGCATTATCTAGGAGTCAAGATATAAAGTTGCAATTCCATTTTTATTTTTCATTGTCTAAGAGCTTTTGGGAAATCTGAGGATCAAGACGATTGAATCCCCTACCTATGAACAGTAGAAGAGGTCAAGACGGATTATGACTCCCTTGTTTTATAAATGTTTATCTACTCCCCCATGATTTCTAGGTCCTATTAAAAATATGGAAACTGTTATATATTGGAAAAAAGAGAATACCACACCCTCAGGTATATGTGATAAATTATAGGGAGATAGTGTGTGAACCTGAGCAGGGGAGGGGCGGAGAGAGAGGAAGACAGAGAATCTCTAGCAGCCTCAGCACTGTCATCACAGAGCCTGACACCGGGCTCAAACTCACGAACGCTTTGAGATCGTGACCTGGACGGAGACCAAGAGTGTGATGCTGAACCAACCGAGCCACCCAGGTGTTATGTGTGATAAATCATACATGTGTATTTATGAAACCACAATACCAGTAGTTAATTATTTTGAAGTATCTTTTATACATCAAGCTATACTATTATTCGAAGTATTTCTACAACATTGTAAATGGTGTTAATATTAATATGTAATATTTTGAAACATCAAAATGTGAAGAGAACCTTTTATCTTGGGATGCATGGAGTTGGGTTCCTTTAGTTGCAAATGACAGACAACCTAATTGAAACTGGCTGGAATAAAATGAATTTTATTGACTCGTGTAACTGATGAGTTCAGAGGTCTAAGATCTGCTTTCACTTACGCCTGGATATAAAAGCAGAAACATGATCGCATCCATTTCTCAGCCATCTCCTGCCTCAGCTCATCTCTACGCTTCATTGGTAGACATTCTTCTTTTGTGGTTACAAGATGGATGTCCACCAATTTCTATCCAAGAAAATCAGTAGGAATCCTCATCGCCTCTGCATATGCCATGTGATCCAGGTTTCGCTCCTGTGCCCAGCCTTGTAACAGAGTGGCTTTGGCCTGGATTATCACTTCTGTGATGCTCTGGATCTAGGGATGAGGCCCACATGGGTTGTACAGACTGAGGGTGAAGGGATGGGGAATCTGATCCCTAGAGATGCTGTGCTAAGTATGGTAAAGAACTTTTGGGGAAACAAAATGAAATATAGACACCTCACCTTATTGTAACTTTTAAATGGTCTTTCAAGGACAGGGCATGAGGGGAAAAGTAAAGCACTCAGTTATAACCAGCACCACCATGATTTTAAATATAGTTATTCTAATCTTTTCATCAGAATGACCCGAAGAAAGAAATATGTTATATTTTATTTTAAAAATTTTTAATGTTTATTTACTTTTTGAAAAAGAGAGAGAGACAGCAGTGAGTGGGGGAGGGACTGAAAGAGAGGGAGACACAGAATCTGAAGCAGACTCCAGGCTCTGAGCTGTCAGCACAGAGCCTGACGTGGGGCTCAAACTAATGAACCAGGAGACCGTGACCTGAACCGAAGTCGGACATTTAACTGACTGAGCCACCCAGGTGCCCCTGCTATATTTCATTCTGAAATAGGTTTCACCATAAACTTTAAAAGGAAAATCTAGTTTAATTTAAAAATATAATATTTAATCATATCTTATTATTTATCCATTGTATGATTAACTTATTACATGTCATAGAATTATAGTTAATATCAATGCTTCTTTCTTCAAAATATCTATAATAATATGTATTGTTGCCAGTGCTCTGTTTTTAAACATGGTGAGTAAAAACAGAATAAAAACAGTTTTTCTTTGATGCTTATTTGCACATCTAAAGCTCAACCTTGGATTGAATTTAAGCACGTACAACGAGACACCTGCATTTTCCATTACGGTACAAGAGCTGCTTGTGTGGGTGGGAAATTGGCAGGGCTGAGTGCTTAGGCATGTCTACGATTAAGTGCCAGAAGCCCATTAACTACCTGGCTTCTTGGGCTCTGAGAGCAATGAGTCCATTGTAAGCCAATTTTTAATTCAGATATTCATATATGTTCACATGGCATTTTTCAAACAAGAAACAAATCAATCCTATGTTCTTTCGTCATTGACCTACTTGTCCCTCCATTTACACTCCTGAATTAAAAAACAGTAGAAGAAAACTGCTGCTTACGTGCACCTCCGAAAACAAATGGTTCAGTTTCATCTCAAGTGTTCCATTCTTTATAGAATGCAGACAATAACCTTTTTCTAATAGCACAAACTTAACTTGCCCCAAGGATACGAAACACTGAAGTATAAGCCAAAACTAGATCATTATAGGAGCACTCATGACTGGATGTACCTGAAAGTCCCTGCATTCATTCCACTACTTTATTGTGATGGTCTGTTATGAGCTTTGAAGCAGGAAAAAAAAAATGAGCTGGTTAAATGATATGAGAAACAGAATATCATTAACCTATTTACTTTATAAAATAAAGTCTATGTTCTTCATGGTTCTCTAAAATAGATGGTAATAAACCAAAACGGAGGAAGTCAGTAATTAAAAATAAATGACATGACTTTCTGATATGAATATGGATACACATGAGTGTTGAAAGTACATGAAGGGTAGGGGCTCCTGGGTGGATCAGTCGGTTGAGCGTCTGACTTAGGCTCAGGTCATGACCTTGCAGTCTGAGCTCGAACCCTACCTCGGGCTCTGTGCTGACAGCTCAGAGCCTAGAGCCTGCTTTGGATTCTGTGTCTCACTCTCTCTGCCCCTCCCCTGCTCACACGCTTTCCTCTCTGCCTAAAAAATAAATAAAACATTTAAAAACTTTTTAAAGAAAGTCCATGAAGGGCTGATATATTTGTGTGGTCTGCAAACTCCGTCCTTCTTTCCCTCTCTCCCTTCTCTTCCTCCCTCCCTCCCTCCCTCCCTCCTTCCCTCCCTCCCTCCCCCTTTCTTCCTTCCTTCCTTCCTTTCTTCTCTTCTTCTCTTCTCTTCTCTTCTCTTCTCTTCTCTTCTCTTCTCTTCTCTTCTTTCTCTTCTCTTCTCTTCTCTTCTCTTCTCTTCTCTTCTCTTCTCTTCTCTTCTTTTCTTTTTCTTTCTTAAATGAAAGGGAAATGTAAGCTTAGAACAGAATGTCCAAGGTATATATATCCAGCTGAAATGCCTAAGTAAGAGACCCTGTAATTATTGAAACGAATACATTAAGCAAATCCTCATGTGCTAGCTCACTTACTTCTCAAACTAACTACATTTTATTTGTTGTTATCCCTGTTTTCTACAAATGAGGGAAGCCAAACTCAGAGATTTTGTATAACTTGCCAAGGTCACAGAGTTTCTGTGGCAGAGCCAGGATTTGAACAAAGACCATATCAACTTCGTGTAAGCCATAGGCCAGTGTCATGTGGTGCTAAAAATTCTTTGGTGAGAAAAAGAAATGACAGTTTATATATACCAGGACAAGTTGAATTTACCACCTTTATTTCCATATCATCCTTCCAAGGGCCACAACAAGCTCTCTACTGAAGCCCAACTTCCTTTCAATATAAATTTCACTTACTCTTAAATGAATGTCTGCTTTTCTGTACAGCTGCACAACATTTTTAGATGTGAGATGTGTCAGCTAAAGGGAAATAATATTTTCTAGAAACACAAGAGGAAAGAATGGCTTTCTTGGAATGTTCTTTAGCTAGTTTCACTTTTTTCCTGGTTAGAAGATACAATTACCCTTGATTTTTGCAATTATGCAGGAATACAGCACATAATAGAAGAGACAAACTTGGAGAAGGGTGACGATTCTCCTCCTTCTCCAGAGTTTCTTGGCATTATTAAAAAACTAACACGTGTATGCTATATTGACTTATACATATCTTGGGCTATTAACCAATTTCTTACTACATTTAGATATAACGCTTCTCCAAAGAAAACAGTGATAAAAATCAGTTCGGAAATAACAAGAAGTGTCTCCTGATTAGAAGGAGTAATATAAACTCAACATATGAATTTCCAGGTTATAAAACAGAGAAATATCCCATTTATCTAAAAGATGCCATAACTCCTTTAAGTTTGATCTAAAAATGTTGAACTGGGGGTTCCCATGTGATACGGCAAAGGGAGTCGTTTCAAAGTAGTATTTTGGGAAAGGAGAATATGTGGAATTCAGCAGAGTCTGGAGGTAAATAATACTCCCTGAAGCAAAAATTGCCGCAAGAGAAAAGAAAGGCAGGCAGCCTGCTTTTCATTTTAGTGCCAGCTCATTACGCGCTGTGGCAACGATAGGAGAGAATGTTCAATATAAAACACTTCATGTTTGGGGCGCCTGGGTGGCTCAGTCGGTTGAGCGGCCGACTTCGGCTCAGGTCATGATCTCACAGTCCGTGGGTTCGAGCCCCGCATCGGGCTCTGTGCTGACCGCTCAGAGCCTGGAGCCTGCTTCAGATTCTGTGCCTCCCTCTCTCTCTGCCCCTCCCCTGTTCATGCTCTGTCTCTGTCTCAAAAATAAATAAACATTAATTATTTTTTTAAATGGCATGTGCTTATATATTAAAAACAAAAAACAAAAAACAAAAAACACTTCATGTTTGTCAGTGTCTGCCCTGATGGGAGTTTTCCGAACAGAACTCTGATGTGGTGAGGCTCCCATCCTATTATTTTTAAGTGATATATTATATTTCATTAGAACCAGCTATCAACTGTGATGCGTGAGACCTGGATCCTCCAATATCTGCTAAGGTTACACATATATCTCAGAATTTATCTCTTTATATTTTCAATTCTATTGAATAAGCCATAGAATGTCCTGATTCACCTAAAACATAAGTCTCAAGAAGCAGGCCCTTTGATTTATATTTCTAAAATTACATTTCATTCCTCTCTCTTAGATCAAGTGTTTTCCTTCTCAAGTTTACCCCGCTCTGGGCATTCATTATATGCTCACAGAAGTATACCCATGTCGTGTATGGTAATTCACAGCTTTTGCAGCAAAAGCCACACATATATTGACTATTTTTAGCCAATATTAAAGACCTAGTCAGGAAATTAGTGTGATTTCTGATTAATTCTCATTTAGAAATTGTGAACATTTTCTCTTTTCCTCTATGTCAATAGTATTTACTCTATGGCAACTTTTAGTTGTTAAAAATTTTTTAACGTTTTTATTCAGTTTTGAGACATATACAGAGTGCTAATGGGGGAGGGGCAGAGAGGGGGAGGCACAGAATCCGAAGCAGGCTCCAGGCTCTGAGCTGTCAGCACAGAGCCCGATGCAGGGCTCAAACCCACGAACCGTGAGATCATGACTTGAGCTGAAGTTGGGCACTTAACAGACTGAGCCACCCAGGCACCCTTCTGTAGCAGATTTTATAAGAGAAACCTAATTTTATAATTTCATCCATAAGAAAACTAGTAGTTGAAGATCACATGTGACATACTCGGGTTTTTCTTTTTGCAGGTAAAATATATAACTGAATAGAGATCCCCAAATTGGCTGTGCCTCTTTTCAAAAGGCTATGAAAGTAGCACTAAATAGGATTCATATATGTAATAAATAATAAATACGTAGTTGATAAATTGAACTGAAGTTACAACTTAGCTAAGGCAGTAATATGTACTAATAAAAATAGTATTTGGAACACCCAAAAGTGGCAATGAATCTTACTGTCTTCTAGGAGCCATTTTTTTTTTCTAAGGAGCCCAATTTAAACCTTCTTTTGTAACAATGACCAATGTGCTTTTTAGCTACTGACTCTCAGATTCAAACTGACCTTTCTTTGATCAACTCTGCAATGCTGGGGCTGGGATTCTGCAAAACTCATTTCTTTTGCCAGCTAGGTCCCTACTGAGCTCGACCAGTAGGTAACAGAAGGGGAGATAAGAAGTTTCCTGTTGCCTCTTTGCTCCTGATGGCGCTACCCTAGCAACGGTTTCTCACTGGGGCAAGAGTCCCATTTTTCTCTGACAGAGAGAGATACAGAGACAGAGAGAAACATAAGACGAAGTATATAAGTAAAATATCCTCATATCATCAGTGGCTACATATAGAGGAAGAATTAGACATCCATTTGTGTTTTATATCAGGGTTGGCCAACTTTTTCTTAAAGGGCATGTTAGTAAATATTTTAGGCTTTGTGAGACAAAAGGGAAGATCCAATATATTATGGAGCTATGTATGTAACCATTTAACATGTAACCACTTAAAAATGTAAAGAATGTTCTTAAATCACATTATGTACAAAAAAACAGGGGTTTGCTGAGGGTAGTTTATCATGGTTGCTGTTCTAGTTCACTAGAAAAGTAAATGCGATACCAGAATTCATTGTGTATAAGAGCATAATGGGCAAAATATGGACAATTTGACTGCATTTATCATATTTTACTACTCAAGTAGATGGTCCCTGAGCTCTAGCATTTTTTGTTTTTCTCATTTAGAAATCTCCCAAACATAAGGGCCTCAGTTGATTAAGCGTCCGACTTCGGCTCAGGTCACAATCTCACAGTTTGTGGGTTCGAGCCCCACATCAGGCTCTGTGCTGACAGCTCAGAGCCTGGAGTCTGCTTCAGATTCTGTGTCTCCTTTTCTCTCTGTTCCTCCCCCACTCATGCTCTGTCTCTCTCTCTCCTTCAAAAATAAATAAAAACATTAAAAAAAAAGTTTGAATTATTATACCAGCTGCTCTTCATACAGTATTGGATCTCTTTATGCAAACCAAATCTCTCAGCTGGAGGATACTCAGGATTCTCACCACTGACACACATTTCATCCCATGAAGCTTTGCATGATGAGGAGAGGCTCTGGAGATGATATGCACACAAGACGTCAAGTTATTTCGGCAAGTTTATGTGTTACCAAAGGGAGAAAAGCATGAACAAAAGGTAATTCTTTAACAGTGGCCTAAGTCAATTACTACTGTGCAAAATGGAACTTCCCTCAGGTCCAATTCTGATTGTAAAGCTCACAAGTATTTCCAAGAAAGGAGTTGGGGGGGGAGTACTATTTTCAGAAGAGGAATTGTCTTTTTCAAAGTCTTCTAGTCTTTGAAAAATTCCGGGAGCAAGAAAGGGGAAGTAGCAGTTGGAGCAGAGTTTCTATTGTTTCACTGCACTCAGATCTCTATCCCTGCCCATCTGTGCTTTCTCCCTGGTACTCTCCATGGCCTACTAAACCAACTTACCCTTCAAAACAGACGCTGGAGTTTTACCAGCTCAACAGAACAAAAAAAAACTGGTGTTCGAGTAAAAGACATGTATTCCCGCAAAAGGAACAACAACCGCCTGGAGTTGAGGAACTTGGATTTTATGATAAACAAAAAAATATTCTAAAAATTAATTATATGGCGTCGTAGAGCTATGATGGGGATGGTCATCATTTCCCCCTAGAGGGAGAGGGGGATGACGATTGTCACAGGAAGGGTAGAACTTGAACGCTTGCTAGGCCTTCTTGAAAAGTGGACATTTGAGCAAGGAATTGTGTTTTAGGAACATTCCAGGAAATGGGAATTGCCAGTGGAAAGACTCAGAGAAAGAAGCATGTATGTTCAAGGCACAGTGAGGAAGTTAAGTTGTCTGGGATTCAGTGAGGCAGGGGAAGACTATTAGCATATGAGATCAATAGGAGGACAAAGTCCATATCCAATAGGACTTTCATAGACTGCCAACTGTCTTCCCATTAGTAGCAACAAAAGTTAGAATGATATATCTAATGTGCTGCAGGTAAATTGCCAAAAAAAATTCTACATCTATATAAAGTTGAGAGAAACTTCTCTGTGGGTCTCTCACATTTGTACGTATCTAACAGGCAGAGAAAGCACTTATGACCCTTTTAAGTTAAGGATGTTTGTAAAGAGAACAGCCTTTGGAGAAATATACACACATGTTTGTATGCACAAACACACATACATACACCATGCACATATGTATATATGTACATGCACACATATAAGTATATATAAATATATTTAAAAATAAAATCACTACATATTATCAATCTAAGTATTAGAAGACATCAGTGGAAATTGATGAGTTAAGTATTCAAATGAAAAGTCAAAGAAAGAACAACAGAGTAAACCCAAATCAGATCAAGACAGAAGTAATAAAATTAGGTCTAGAAACCGAGATGGTTACTTTTACATGTCAACTTGATTGAACTAAGGGATGCCCAGATAAGTAGGAAAACATTATTTATGGGTGTATCTGTGAGGGTATTTCTAGAAGAGGTTACCATTTGAATCAGTAGAGGATCAAGGTAACCAATGTCGGTGAGCCTCCTCCAATCCACTGAGGGCCTGAATAGAACAAAAAGGTAGAGGAAGGGGGAATTCTTCATCTTTCCTTTAGCTGGAACATCTATCTGTCCTGCCTTGGGACATGAGAGCTCCCTGTTCTTAGACCCTGTTACTCTAGATGTATCTCGTAGGCTCCCCTGGTTGAAAGTTCTTTAGATTCATACTGAATCTACTGGCCTTCTCGATTCTCTGCATGCAGACTTCTCGGCCTCCCTAACCATTCCTATAATAAATCTCTTCTTGATATCTCCTTATCTATCTATCTATCTATCTCTCTATCAACTATCATTTATCTATCTATCTATCTATCTATCTATCATTATTGGTTCTGTTTCTCTGAAGAAGCTTTACTAATACAGAAACAGATGATTGTAAAATAAAACAGCAATAAAGATGAGTGGTAACTCAAAAGTTGGATATTTGGCAAAATGAGTAAAGTAGACGAACTATGGTGAATACATGAAGAAAAAGACAGGAGTCTAAAATCAGAAAAGAATTTAAAGATAATATAATGAAATTAAAAAGCAAACTTTTTGCATGGGGGAAGGAAATTTATGTATTTTGTTTTCTTTTATCTTCTGTCATCTACAACAATATCTGGCACTAAGTAGGCATTCAACAAATATTTATTGAATGGATAATTAAATAAGGGACTTAAGCCAGAATGGTTTTGAAGAATTAGGCTTGTAAAAACACTATTTGCTTTTACATTTATTCACTGATTTGAATTTTAACATTTTTCAAATGTGACGTTGAATTATGGTACCAGGAAAGAAAAATATATTAGCAGGAAGTAGGACATGTTAAAACTGCTAATTTTTTAATTTTATTTTCTAGTTCCTCACTTTTGGTGCTCTCTCCCTTTTTTTCCATTTCTTTCTTTCCTTTTTTTTCCCTTTCCTTTCCATTTCTTTCCTTTTTTTTCTTTTTCTTTCTTCTTTTTTTTTCCTGATATCTACAAACACTGCAGACAAGACTTTGTTCCTGTTCTAATTTTCCTCTTGTTCTCTGCCACAATGAGGTGGATTTGGTGTTGTTTCTTTTATTCCTTCATTGGAAGCAGAGTTCCCTTGCACCAAAAACCATAAAATACCTAAGAATAAATCCAACCAAAGAGGTGAAAAATCGATACACTGAAAACTATAGAAAGCTTATGAAAGAAATTGACGAAGACACAAAGAAATGGAAAAAGATTCATTGCTCCTGGATAAGAAGAACAAATATTGTTAAAATGTCGATACTACCCAAAGCAATCTACATATTCAACGCAGTCCCTATCAAAGTAACACCAGCATGCTTCTCAGAGCTAGAACAAATAATCCTAAAAGTTGTATGGAACCAGAAAAGACCCCGAACAGCCAAAGCAATCTTGAAAAAGAAAACCAAAGCAGGAGGCATCACAATCCCAGACTTAAAGCTATACTACAAAGCTGTCATCACCGAGACAGGATGGCACTGGCACAAGAACAGACATGCAAACCAATGGAACAGAATAGAGAACCCAGAAATGGGCCCACAAAAGTATGCCAAACTAACCTTTCACAAAACAGGAAAGAATCTCCAATGGAATAAAGACAGTCTCTTCAGCAAGTGGTGCTGGGAAAACTGGACAGCGACATGAAGAACGAACCTGGACCACTTTCTTACACCATACACAAAAATAAACTCAAAATGGATGAAAGACCTCAATGTAAGACAGGAAGCCATCAAAATCCTCGAGGAGAAAGCAGGCAAAAACCTCTTTGATCTTGCCCACAGCAATTTCTTAACTCAAAACGTCTCTGGAGGCAAGGGAAACAAAAGCAAAAATGAACTACTGGGACCTCATCAAAATAAAAAGCTACTGCACAGCGAAGGAAACAATCAGCAAAACTAAAAGGCAACCAATGGAATGGGAGAAGATATTTGCAAATGACATCTCAGATAAAGCATTAGTAACCAAAATCTACAAAGAACTTCTCAAACTCAACACCCAAAAAACAAATAATCCAGTGAAGAAATGTACAAAAGACATGAATAGATGCTTCTCCAAAGAAGACATCCAGATGGCCAAACGACACATGAAAAAATGCTCGACACCACTCATCATCAGGGAAATACAAGTCAAAACCACAATGAGATACCACCTTACACCTGTCAGAATGGCTAACATTAACAACTCAGGCAACAACAGATGTTGGTGAGGATGCAGAGAAAGAGGATCTCTTTTGCATTGTTGGTGGGAATGCAAGCTGATGCAGCCACTCTGGAAAACAGTATGGAGGTTCCTCAAAAAACTAAAAATAGAACTACCTTACAACCCAGCAATTGTACTACTAGGCATTTATCCAAGGGATACAGGTGTGCTGTTTCGAAGGGACACATGCATCCCCATGTTTACAGCAGCACTATCAACAATAGCCAAAGTATGGAAAGACCCCAAATGTCCACTGATGGGTGAATGGATAAAGAAGATGTGGTGTATATATATACATTGGAGTATTACTCGGCAATCAAAAAGAATGAAATCTTGCCATTTGCAACCAAATGGATGGAACTGGAGGGTATTATGCTAAGTGAAATTAGTCAGAGAAAGACAAAAATCATGACTTCACTCATATGAGAACTTTAATAGACAGATGAACATAAGGGAAGGGAAACAAAAATAATATAAAAACAAGGAGGGGGACAAAACAAAAGAGACTCATAAATATGGAAAACAAACTGAGGGTTGCTGGAGGGGTTGTGGGAGGGGGGATGGGCTAAATGGGTAAGGGGCATTAAGGAATTTACTCCTGAAATCATTGCTTCACTATATACTAATTTGGATATAAATCTTAAAAAATAAAAAAAAATAAAGTTAAAAATAAATAAATAAAAAATAACACTGAATGAATGAAAAAAAAAAAAAAAAAGAAGAAGAAGAAGCAGAGTTCCTAAAGTATGGCTCCCTGGAATGATAGTCAGCATCCCTGGAATCTTGTTATAAATGCAAATTCTTAGGCTCTATCCCACTCCTACGGAATAAAAAGCTCTAGGGTTGAGGCTAGGTCACAATAATCTGTTTTATCAAGACTCCAGGCAATTCTGTTGTACTCTTAAATTTGAAAACCACTGCAACGGTTCTCAATGATGGAAACAATGGTAACTTAAGAAAAGCACAAGTTTTAGAATCAAACAGACAAGAATATGAATCCAGATCTCTGGGTGATCCAATTGCTCTACTTTGGGGAGAAAAAATTCTGGGCTCATATCCTTACATGTAGACACCTGATCCAACTGCCTCATCTAAACTCAAACTTTATTCACTTCTGTAGATCCACTTGTTTTCCAATTCAACTTCAAACTAAAATGCATGTTAAACATCAATTACGGTAAAAGATGCACTCATCCTCTGAACATGATTGGACTTGGTAGTGAAGATAACATCAAATGATCCTGGAACAGAAAACTGCATTCTTCAGTTTTTGTTAGTGTGCACATTTTTTTTTAATTTTTTTTTTCAGCGTTTTTATTTATTTTTGGGACAGAGAGAGACAGAGCATGAACGGGGGAGGGGCAGAGAGAGAGGGAGACACAGAATCGGAAACAGGCTCCAGGCTCCGAGCCATCAGCCCAGAGCCTGACGCGGGGCTCGAACTCACGGACCGTGAGATCATGACCTGGCTGAAGTCGGACGCTTAACGGACTGCACCACCCAGGCGCCCCAATGTGTGCACAGTTTTACACACAAAACATGATACCTCAGCTTGCTCTGCAACTACTCAAAGCCTTTGCAGAATATTCTGCACAATTACCTTATTATGTCCTAAAACCAGTTAACTTGAATAAATTAGTAGGTCTACAAGGGAACATCCTGACTTCAATGCTCAATGTCTGAGCCAGACATGATACTTTTACTGAGTTAATAACACCAAAATCTCCATGACTTACAACAAAAAAAGTCTCATTCAACATTGCAAGAGTGACATTCTGCTTTACATCACCCTTGTTTAGAATCCAGGCTCAGGGAGGATGCAACCCAGGCATTAATAATTGCCGGAATATAATTGCCAAATCATGAACTGACTTTTAACACTCCCAACCTGGAGGTGACATTGTGTTAGGTTATGCAAGACAACCCCCAAAGGTCAGTGACTTGCTAGGAGGACTCACAGACTCAATGTACAGTAGTAGTTTTCATGGCTATAATTTACTACTGCATAAGGATACAAAGCGAGATCAGGCAAGGGAAAAGATGCATAGGTCAAAACCCAGAGGAAACCAGGTGTAAACTTACCTAAGCCCTCTCCCAGTAGAACCAGACAGGATGTACTAAATCCTCTGTCACTAAGTTTTGATGCAGTTGAATTATCCTCTGCCAGCAAAATTCTTAATTTGAGGGGGAAATATCGAGAACACCTCTGCCCTGTGTCCAGGTGCAGAACCGGAAATAGATGTCCTTACTATATTAATTAATACTTCATGATGGAATAAAAAAAATAAATGGACATGATTAAACTTTAGCCATTATCACATCCGTTAGCAATGCGTAGTAAATACATGTAATGATGTTTTCATGATTTAGGCAAATGAGTTTTATAATCTCCATGATTTTCATATTATTTCCCCATATATATGTTTTAAGTTTTTTTTGTTTTGATTTTTCTGCAATAATGCCTGATTTCATAGGGGATTAAATTATCTCTGGGAATGTTTTTTTTTTTTTTTTCTATCCATCATTATTCTTTTTCCTGAGAAGTCAGAGATAAATGCCATCTGGACAAAGTGTTTTATCATCAGATGTTTTAATTTCTTGATCATCTGTTCTGGCAAGATACAGGTTTCCTTCAGTGTTTATTTTTCCTGCCCTGAGAACTGTTTGATTGTTTCTGGCGTCTGTTCCTCTGCCTTCATCTGTTAACACAGAGACAAGCAAAGCTTTAGGGGATTGGGAATGGCTCCATCTGCTACAAATCCATTGCTCTTGTCATGTTTTGCAGCTAGGGTCCCTGGAAAACAATATGGCAGAGAGCAGTGAATTGGAGCTGGATGTCCAAGAGGAAATGTTAATATTTTCTCATCAAACCAGAGAGCACTACTCCACACAGGGGAAAAAGGTACATTGCTTGACCTCTGAGGCCTGCTTTGACATGCTCCTTTTCCAGCTGAAAGTTCCAGAATTGCAGTTGGCTGATGGTATACACACTCCAGTTTAAGTACATTAAAATGTCCTGATTACAGTCTTCCTCCTTCAGTCTCAGCCTTGGTTCCCCTTTTCACCTATGTAGGGCTTATCACATATTGTGTCTAGCCCAGCATTTTTATACAGAGATGGCGAACATAACCTTTGTGATTTCTTTAGTATCATTTCTTTTATTGTACATTTTCTTTTCCCCTGTGTCTTTCTGTCCACATTACTTGGTTTTCTATTTCTCATCAGAGGAAAACACGATCCTTTTACTTTTCAGCTCCTTCCCAAAGATGCATTTTAATTCATTTGCTAGAAATTTGGAATGATTCACAAATCCTATGTTAATCCTGATCTGTAAAATAATATAATGTTTGTTCTCATTATGTATGCACACGTGTGGATAGATAGATAGGTACATAGATAGATAGATAGATACATACATACATACATACATATGCACACTCTAGATTTCTATACATACTTTATCCCTTCTTTGGAAATTGTTCATTATTAACAATGCTGTACAAAGGTTGTCATGCCAATTCCATTCCAACCTTTGAAACTTTGATAAAATGCGACATGTTGAAGAAACATCTGTCCTCAACTCTACTGCCTGCTAGGTCTCTCTGCCCTATAGTTGCAAGTGCTCCTGAAAATGACTTTCCATGATTAAGCTCTTTGGAACTGATTTGCGAAGAGTTTATTGCCTTTGTACATAATTCTGAATTTGAATATAAAGGTTACATAAAATATTGTTCTAAATTCTACTTGCAAAAAATGATTTAATGCAATGTAGCCTAATCAGCTCTTAGAGAGGACCTATACTTTACCTGTAAATACGTCATTATTTACTTGTTATAATGATAACTGATTAATTAGATATTAACATACTGTCAACATCATTTCATGTGTGCATTCGGGCTTTTAAATGAAGTTTGGAGGAGTCTAAAAAAAGAAAAAGAACTGGCAGTGTAGTTGCCAGGAGTATTGCTAAGGGAATAAAATGTTGGCTAAAAGATAAAGGGATTCAGAGGCACAAACTTCCAGTTACAAAATAACTAAGTCACAAAGATGAAAAGTACAGCATAGACAATATAGTCAATAAGGTAATAATAACATTGTCTGATGACAGGTGAACACTGAGCAATTTATAGAATTGTTGAATCATAATGTTGGACACCTGAAGCTAACATAGGACTCTATGTTAATTCTACTTCAATAATAATTTTAAGACATTGGCTAAAAGATAATTTCAAACTGGAAAGCAATGCAAAATCAAACATCCTCAGTATGAAAACATAGCTTCTTAAGAAGGAAAACTTGAGCAAAGATACGAGATAATGTGAAGCAGAGAAATTTTTTTATAACTGAAAGACATTTAGGTAGTGAGACTTTATATTCCTAAGTAGTGGGGTTTTTTTTATCTTCCTTTGTGAAGAGAGGGAATAAATAAATTTTAGAGCAAGGGAATTGAGAGAGAAACGTCACGTCCCTTTCCCATCCTTTGAATTAGTTCTTCCTGCTACCTGCAGAAGGAAAAGTTTGTTAAAGCGAAGCCTTTAGTGAAGAATAATAGCTAGGGAGAGAGCTTAGATGCCAAACGTATCAAGCAAAATCTAAATGTTAAGAAGGTAATTGAAAATCATATTGTGAATCTAAATTTATATATAATATGTGTCTATATACATTAAGAAGTGGTTGTATTGTAGTTTACTAACCTAAGCAGAAAAGCTACATCTTGAAGCCAGTGAAGAAAAATGTTTGGCTTTTCATACTGTGTGGCCATGCCAAACTATTTAGAGGAACAAAGAAGGAAAAATGCCTGGATCTGAGTTACGGAATTTAAATCCTGCAATGACAAGCTTTTCACTAAAACAGAGACATGGGTAAGTGAACTACGGAGCTGAAGGACATGCAGTTTATTGTTGTTTTTTTATTTAGCTGATATATGTCAATTTAATGAACTGTGTAATTGTTGGATACTGTCTAAAGGGCACTTTCTAGTCAATATCTTAACAAATCCTTACAGCAACCCTATGGGGCATTTACTTTTATTTTCATTTTGCTGTTTTAGAGATGAGGAAATAGAAACTTCGTTCAAATAACTTGCTCAAAAGGACAGAGTAATGGGGAACAACTTTTCAAAACCAAGGAGGCTACAACTCTTGAAAAACCTGAAAAATAAAAATAAAAAAAATACTGCAGCAGCCAGAATCTTGAGTTTATGCACGTAACCACGAGGCTATTCTACATCTTAACGGGGATGTGAGCTGCTCAAAGGAGCAGGATTGAAATCAATGTTAACCCAGTGATTTTCAAATTGAAAAATACATTTTGGGAGCCAAGGGATCATAGACAATGACATTCATTTAAATTAAAAAAAAAAACCTTTATACTTCACTAAGAATATTGAAGAAAACTTCTGTAGACTCCCACTAGATACCTACCTACCTACCAGCATCTTTATTCACACATTCTTTTGGTAAAGCTATCTTCCATTACATACCAGATTCTATTCTATTTCTTAAGGAAATTGCTCTAAATTTTTTTCATCATTGCCTTTTGCGTTATTATTTGCCTTCTCTATTAGAGTGTCCCCATCAGCATGCAATATACTATTATTTTTTAACCACATGTTAAAAAAATCTTTCTTCACCCCACCACCTACCCAGGTATTTGTTCAACTCTCTCTCTTTTTGCAGCGACATGCTTACCAAGAGTTGTCTATCATAGCTGACTCATTCTATCTCCATTCTTTCTTATGGAGTCCCCAGACAGGCTTTTTCTTCCACCATTGTCACCAAAATTTCTCTGAAAATGCTACCACCCACTTCTTGAAAAATGAAACCATGATTTGCAATCACACTTCATTGTAATTTCAGTAGATAAAAACTTACCAAATCAAAACGTGCAACTCACCTGGTTCAAATGGTTTTCCTATCAACTTCTAGCAACCCACTCCTTCAAGAGGGAAAAGATTTTTATTTGTTTTGTTCAATGAAGTTTTCACAATGTTTTGTACAGGGCATATCACTTAGCAGGTACTCAAAAAACATTTGTTGAATATATGAATGAATGAATACATGAATACATGAATATATGCACAAATAAGTGTGTGACTCAAAGTAGTCCGATGGATAGACCGTTTGTAAATCATTAAGGAACACATGCCAAGCCAGACAATGATTTAAAATATCATGATTCACTTAACCTCTGGTTGTATTCTACAGAAAGTCAATACTGAAGGAAAAGCCTTTAATGAGATCAATAAATTGTGTTTCCTTAGGGTAAGTGTCCAGTCAAAAATTCTGTATTTTACCTGCCTTTCACAGTGCTTGATAAAGCTCAATAAATATTTGCCAAATAATGAAATGAATAAATGCAATTTCAATACTGCAATGGAAATAAGATGCAAGTATATGTAACTCTGGACGTATTGAGTCCTGTAATACGTTTATTTTCCTGTGGAAGTCCATTATATTTCATAGCCCCAGGTGTTCAGTGGATCAATTGTAGAAGTAATACTACCCTGGGAAAATAAATTGCATCTTGTCTATATATGTATTTGGAGAAGGAAAGCACAACTTACTTCTTGGAGGAAACCGAAGTTTCCAGGGAAGAATGTACTCAAATAGACATAATTTAGGAAGCACCTGAAATCATATTGCATGCACATTGCATGGTAAATAGGATTGCTAATGGGATTTGGGGGTGGGGGGGGCTCGTACCTTCAAGCCACCTATGTTCAATTACACCGGGCTTCTTGAGCATGGAAAGGAATAATACTAAGAAGCATTTGGTGAGGTTCAGTGGTCACAGCGTCCCTGGAATTCACTGATAAACGTTGTACTGGGCTATAAAAAATAAGATAAGGATTAAGAAAAAACCTGAAGACTGAATTGCTATATTTGTAGGGTGAGCCTTGTAGATTTCAGTGTGTACAGAGGTCTATGTATGGGACAAGATTGTGAACACAGTGTGGGGGTGGGGAGGGGCACAGATGGTGTAGAACAGGATGAGTAAAGCATAGGAGACTCTAGAACTCCAGGCTGAGACCAGCAGGGAACTAATTACCAGCAGGGAAATAAACTGCTCATTTCTAAGGTGCACTATGTTTCTTTTCATGTCGAATAATGAGGAAAGTGGGAGTGCAAGTGAATTTCTTGACATGTCAATATCCTGAAAGCAGTTTTTTATGACACCTTAAAGGTCCTTGCCTTCTAAATATCATTCTATTAGAAATCTAAGGTTCTAAGACTTCATTAAACATATTTATAATATTTTCACCTGATTTCCCTATTGTTTAGTTGACTTCTAGGATTATAAAATGTCTTTGAAATTATTTTCTTTTTAATTTTTTAAATATGAATGTTCTATTTTTTATAGAAAGAAACAATGGGAATTTACAATCATATATTCTTCTCTATGCTTTTAAAAGTGAAACATACATTTCAATGTTTCATGTAGAATGCAAAACAATGTATTTTCCGTTAAGATTTGGTTTAACATTAATATTCTATAATGTCTACACTAGATAGTCTAAAATGAATGAAGTTTGTTTCTCCAGTTACAACTTTTTTTATCAAGAAAAGTTAATGCACTATAATAAAAATCCAACTTCAATTTTTAGCTTTGTCTACCATGAGTAATAGAACTGGCTGAGTGAAGTTTCTGTCTTTGCCCCAGGCACACTGTGAATTTAAAATCTTTGCAAACTCATTCTCCTTTTCAATTCAAGAATGGCTTGAGGTGTCATAAGAATTTCAAACCTGGAAGAAACGTCTAGTCCAGCACCTGCCATATCTTTATGCACTGTGAAGTGTTCATCTGGAAACATCTTACAAATGACTTTTATCAATCTCATATTTTAAAATCCCACTGTTTAAGACAATAAGCTAAGAATCTAAATAAAGTTTCACTACCCTTGATACTCATTACAGATAGTAATATAAATAAATTGAGTTTTCATTTGAGGGTAGAGATAATATATCCAGCTTGTGTGTATTAACTCTAGAAAATTATTTTTTAAAAAGCTTTAAGTGGTTGTTATCCTTTAAACAATTTTTTTAATGTTGATTTATTTTTGAAAGAGAGCAAGCGGGGCAGGGGCAGAGAGGCGGACAGAGGATCAGAAGCAGGTTCTGCGCTGACAGCAACAGGTCCGATGTGGAACTTGACCTATTGAACTAGGAGATCATGACCTGAGCCAAAGTAGGTTGCTTAATCGACAGAGTACTCAGGTGCCCCAAGAAGTTTGTAGCTAAGATATTCTCAGAAGAAATGTTTAATATTTAAATGTCAATATTAAATTATTATGAGTTACATAAAATATCTAAAAAATTGAGATCTTAAAAATCTTTTGAGATTTCTAAAATCCAATTTAAGAAATGAGTAAATAATAGGTATATAAAATAAAAGTGCAGGTTAAAAGAAGACAACTGATCAGGTAATACTAAAATCACCAGTAATTGAAAATATAAAGTTTAAAGTCACAATGGAAGGTCGTATATTTGTCCATTTATTTGTTCACTTTTTGTTTAAAAAACTTAGACAAATACTTCATGATTAGTGGTGAAAAAAAAATTACATGCTGCTAGAAAACACATAGGTCAACTTATTGTCTGGAAATATATTTGGCATAAATTCAAGTGCATGAAGCAAGATATAATGAAGCTTCTTAACAAGATAGTTTATGGAAATAAAACATGCACTCAAACACACAAACATGTATATGAGAGAAAACTAGAAATTTTATTAGAAGCAAAAACATTGAATGGTTATAGCAGCTGTTACAGTATTAAATAATTTATGAGAGGGTTCTTTTGTTTTCTACCTATGTTTTACTATGTTTGTTTGTTGTTGCTGCTCACAATTAAAAACCGCAATTACAATTGACAACGTATGTTGAAATATAAAGAATGTTTGTGGTATTATTATGTCTAAAATATGTATGTTTTATACAATTTAAAGTTTGTAAAAATATGAAAAATGAGTACAATCTATTGTGAACAATGTAAAGCTGTGAAAGCAAGGATGTTTTAATTCAGTTTCATTTTGTTGGAAGTCACCCATTAAACAAAAAAAATATCATTGATGAACAAATAATTATCAGACTTTAAGATTTGATGTTACGAAAAAAAATTCAGAGACTCAAATACAAAGAACAAACTGAGGGGGGTAAGGGGGTAGGGAAAATGGGAGATGGTCATTGAGAAGGGCACTTGTTGGGATGTGCACTGGGTGTTGTATGTAAGGGATGAATCATGGAGTCTACACCTGAACCCAATACTACATTGTATGTTAGCTAACTTGCCAATAACTTATTTAACAAAAAGTTCAGTAACACAGATGCATCTTTTCTTCTTATTTAGTCATTGCAATCCTGTTGTATTTTACCTTTAGTGTGTAAGAGCTATTTGACTAAATGAGACCTGCCCATCTGTCTTACATAGATTTCATTATGTCACATGCCTTTTGATTTGTGAAACACATAACAAGAAATTGTTCTTGCTATAATTTCTCCCATTTAATGGTGTATATATATATATATTTTTTCCTTTTATAAAAACTAAATAATTTCCCTGTAATATAGAAACTATTGCATTCAATAATACAGATTTACTAATATTTGAGATGGACTCCAGCCTAAACCTTGTTATCTGGTTTTGCATAATTTTGATTGGGTTTTTCTATTCTTTCTAATGCTAAATGTTATAGGAGCAATATCTCAACTGTGTGTGTTTATTGTGTGCTAGGGACTTTATAGTCATTCTCTTATTTAATCCCCGTAATAGCCATTTGAGGTAACTCCATCATTTACTCCTATTTCTCATGTAGAAACTAGACCTCAGAGAGGTGCAATACTTTGCTCAGGAGAGGATAGGAGATGGTTAGGGACCTGGGGCTCAAATCCAAGCCTGATTCTAGAAAAAAAAAGATTTAATCACCATTATGGGTATGATTCGATATAGGAAAAGGTAGATGGATGTCCCTTTCCCTTTCATCCTTATTAGTTTGTCACAATCCTGGACACAAGCATCTTTAGACCTGCTCTGGTTCAAGGTTGTTTTCAAGGGGCAACTTGAGGCAGCCAATCAACCAATCAGTTCCAGGCAACTGGAAGCAGATCATCTTATGTGACTGATTTAGGAAGCATATTTGGCTTTCTCTGGTTGGTCTTGAGTTGTTGTTTTAATTGCCATGTCCTTGATGATACATGACGTGGAACATCTTTTCATATATCTATTTACCATTTGTTTATCTTCTTTATTGAGATGTCTGTTAAGGCACTTGGCCCATTTTTAATCAAGTTGTTTGTTTTCTTATTGTTGAGATTTATGAGTTCTTTGTACACTTCAAACAAATGTCTTATCAATCAGATGTGTCTTTTCCAAATGTTTTCTCCAGTGTGTCTCTTGCCTTCTCATTCTCTTGACATTCTCTTGCACAGGAAAAGGTTTTAATTTTAGTGATGTCCAAGTTGTCAATTATTTCTTTCATGGATCACGTCATTGGTGTTGTCTCTATGAAGTCATTGCCATTACAAACGTCATCTATGCTTTTTCCTATGTTTTCTTCTGGAACTATTATAGTTTTGAGTTTTACACTTAGGTCCCTAGCCTATTCTGAATTAACTTACATGAAAGGTGTAAGGTCTGTGTCTCCATTATTTTTTTTAATGTTTATTTATTTGTTTTGAGAGAAAGAAAAAGAGACCACAAGTGGTGGAGGGGGAAGAGAGGGAGAGAGAGAATTCCAAGCAGGCTCCATGCTGTCAGCACAGAGACCAATGCAAGGCTCTATTCCACAAACCTTGAGATCATGACCTGAATAGAAATCAAGAGTTGGGTGCTCAACCAACTGAGCCTGAGCCATATGTATGTATGCATACACACTCACATATATGGTGTTTCAACACCATTTGTTGAAAATACCGTCTTTGCTCCATTCTATTCGTTATATTGCTTTTGCTCCTTTGCCAGAGATGAGTTGACTATATTTTTAGGGCCATTTTCCAGGTTCTCTATTCTCTTCTGTTGATCTATTTGTCCATCTTCTTGCCAATACCATACTTTCTTGATCAATATAGTTTTATAGTAAGTCTTGAAGTGGGGTAGTTGTCAGTCCTCCAACCTTGTTTTTCTCCTTCAATACTGGGTTGCCCATCTAGGCCTTTCAACTCTCTGTAAACACCTTGGGATCAGTTTCTCAATGTTCACAAAGTAGCCTGCTGGTGTTTTGATTGGGATTGCGCTGATGACAATGCAAGTTGGGAGAAAACTGACATCTTGGCAATATTGAGTCTTCCTATCCATAAAAATGGAAAATCTGTCCATGTATTTGGTTCCTCTTTGATTTTGCTTAGCAAATTTTTGTTTTCCTCATATAGATCTTATACATGTTTTGTTAGATGTGTACATAAGTGTAGATGTGGAATGCTAAAGTAAATGGCATCGTGTTTTTAATTTCAAATTCTACTTGTTAATTGGTATGAGGTTTTTATCTAAATTTCTCCAAGTTAAATAACATCATAGAAATAAAGATTATGGGGCACCTGGGTGGCTCAGTCAATTAAGCATCCAACTTGGGCTCAGGTCATGATCTCATGGTCCGTGGGTTTGAGCCCCGCGTCAGGCTCTATGCTGACCGCTCGGAGCCTGGAGCCTGCTTCGGATTCTGTGTGTGTCTCTCTCTGCCCCCCTCCCGCTCATGCTTCTCTCTCTCTCAAAAATAAATAAACATAAAAAAAATTAGAAATAAAGATTGCAATTTACTATTATTCATCTAACCTAATTGAAGGTTTGTGTGGAGAAATATCTTTTTTTTTCAATCCGCTCTCACTGCGGTCCTACTCACATTGACAAAAGGAAGTATGAAGCATTTTGCGAGGTTGTTTTTTTTTTTCCCCACTCCTACCGATTCTGTTCTACATTAGAAGATCCCGATTAAAGTGATTCATGTGCCAATTCACTTTTCCATACTGGAAAAGTTATATTTATCTATTTCTCAATAATACCAACTAACAGTACATAGCTATTCTGAATTAGATGCTGTTCCCATAATATTGGTGATATTATCTCATGTGATCTGGGGAAAAACACTAGATACTATCCCTGGTTTATTGATAAGAAGGTTGTGGATAGATGTTAAGACATATACCTGAATTTACAGGCAATTAATCCGGAGCACCTATGAACCTCACCACTATTAGAAGATTTCTTCCAAGTTATTATTTTTCTCCCCTAGATAAAAAGTACTGCAGGGCAAATACATATCATACTTTATAATACATAATTGTGACTGGCCAGTTCTAAACATTTGAAATGGGAAAAATGATGTGTTCTGTCAGATGGATCCAAATATCTGTTTGCACATGATCAACAGACTTTAATAGTTCCTTTAGCAAAGGTAAACGCAACCTGGCACTTTAGAAAAGTAGTTTCCGTTCACTTCCTGATAATCAACAATGGAATGATGCCTTCAACATCACAGATGTCTCATTGGATTTACTCAAGCAGAAGATGAATAAGCATATGCTAAACATATATACCACTAAGGGACTCTGTAATTGATAAGGGAATTGGACCAAATGACCTCTGGATTAGTATCTAATCAATTTGGATCTGCCTAGAGAAATAGGCATTTCCTGTGGACAAATCCTCTTCACTGAGGAATGAATGAATGTGTAATACAAAACATTAATGTCTCATTATCTTCAAATGTAGAGTACAAGAACTTTCCAGTATATTAGGAATTATATTTAAAAGAAGTGTTGAAACAGAGGAGCTTTTATATTGAATTTTTAGTTTATCAAAACATTCTTACAAGCAGAAAATTTAATGCATTTTGCATTTTGCATGCATTTTGATTGGTAGATTTAGAATTTTACTGTCTTGAGATCATCTTTATTGGCTCGAGCTACACGTGAGGTAATAGAAGTTCTAAATGAATCACTTTGAAATGATACAGATCATCAAAATCTGAAAGAGAGAACTTATAAAATACTGGACATTTAATTTAAAAAGAGAAATAATTGATTATTCCCTAAGCATAGTGATTTACAGTTTATAATGTGTCATCATCTGATACTAAAACAGACTTTTAAGAAAGGTATTATTTTAACTTATTGGCTAGATTAAAAAAAATCAATCTTTGTACATTCTATTACCAATGCTTGAAAATCTTTTCCCCAAATCTCTTCCGACAGATTTCTAGTGATTTTAAGGCCCAGCTGAACTGAATCTTCTTTTGTGATCCCTTCTCTAATTTCCATAAATATATTTTCACCCATCACTCTACTTGTACTTATTTCTATTAGAAAATTTATGTCACCACACTGAATTTATTTTACACCCCTGGTTGTTGAACAACAAAACTTTAGGGACAAGATATTATTCTCCTCTACACTCTCAACATCTATGAAAATTCCTGGCACAGAGCAGATACTTAATGCATTTTCCTAAATAATTAAAATTTTGAGTAAGCTAATCATGTGATATCACATAGCTAGAGTAGGTAGCAAATTAAAGTAACATAGATTTCCAAAAAATACCTTTTTGTTTTCTGATGATCCAGAGCCATTTCCCTAAAATTGGGGGGGAAAAAAGTTGCTACAGATCGTAACTTGTTTTTTAAGTTTTCGAAAATCAAGACAACAATTTTTTTTCTGAATTTATAGTGTTTTTGTTTTGTTGGGTTTTTCCTTTGTTGTTATTTTCGTTAATAAATCAAAGCAACACCAAAAATTTACTAAGGCATTTATGCCTTCCAGGAGCACAATCTCATCTTCACAAATCCATAGGAACACATTCCATCTGAGTCAATACTGCTGATATGGCTAATTGACTTTACATAATGAAAAAATCAATATAACATTTGACTTTCCTGAAGTTAATTGTGTGTTTCTTATGGTCATCTGTACTTCACTTTTATGTGGTCATTTAGAATTTTAAGCACAATAATATCAGGCCAAGGCTTATAGAAACTTACTTATTTGCTGGTAGTATACAACTGTAATCATTTGATTTCTTCTTGAAAAGTTAGCCCCTCTACCACATTTAGAACCTTTAGCAAATAATGTATTTCCTATTGTCAAGTGGTATTAATGATTTTTATTGGCTATTTTTTCAAGCGTTTAAAAATGTTTATTATTTAAGATGAAAAACCCTGTACAGGCTCCTTAGAGAGACTGAAAGACACATGAAGGTATAAGTGCCTTCACCTAGGAACAGCATTATAGAAATTTTGGCTTATTTCTCCCCAGTAATTTTTAAGCAACTTTGAGTAATTACTTTATAGTAGGATAGCACTGCAAATAAACCTTATATCCTGCTTTTCAGAATTAAAAAGATAGCATTTTATTTTGACTAAAAAGTGGAACACATGTTCCTTTAAGAAAATATGAAAAAATGATAAAAATATAAATGAAGAAATTTAAAAAAAAACATTAGTAATCTTGTCATCTTCCATAAGCACTGT